>NC_050203.1:51297219-51514719 GCF_013141755.1 Anopheles stephensi
AACGAGCACCACGAGTAATTGACGATGCACGAGCCCGGAAGTTGGCGCAGGATCTGAAACGGTGCACCTATTACGAAACCTGCGCCACCTATGGACTGAACGTGGAACGAGTATTTCAAGACGGTAGGTGTAATGGGAATGTTAGGCGATAGCGAAGACACAACCCACAAGCGAAAGGACTTTTTTTATTTTAACTTGATATTTTGGAAATTCTCTTTGTAATGTGCTCATTACAAGCTCAACCCAACGCACCTGTACAAATGGATTATATTTTCTTAAATATCCATTGCGAAATCGCTGTAATTTACGAAAAACTACTTCGACGAGTTTTGTCCATCATACAAAAAGGCCTTTTGCGACTGGCCTACCCCTTCCTTGAAAAAGGACCTGTCAAACGCAAGGATAACACAACCGTCACGCCATCTGGTGGTCGGTGGTGAAAACTTTCGCCATCACCAACACATACACGCGCGCGCACAACAAAGCAAGCACGCAATTCGTTCCGCGTATCAACAACAGCTAGGGTAAGCAGCATCAGCAGCAGCGATTTGGTGCACAAAAAGAAACAGCCGAAAGAAGCCTAAAAAGAAGCGTAAACATAAACGCGGCACGAACCGAACGGACCAGCGTGTGCAAGCTTTCGTAAGCCGCGTGAGCTGTTGGAAAAAAGGGTGAGAGATGGAAGCATCCAGTCGGAAAGTGGGAAAGAAATAGGGAGCAACGACGACGTTGCTGAAGGAAGAGCATAAACAAAACAAAAGCCCAAACGCCCTGGCCCTCGTCTAATCGTGAAGCCCAGCCTGGCCGAGGCTGCCGATTATTTTCGTAGAACCCAGCGTTGTGCGTGTGCGTGTCCATCCGAATGGGATGGTTGGTGGTAGTGGTGGTAATGTTTTTTTTTTCCTCTCTTGTATATCAGTTCCCCCTTTCCTCGGGGACATCTTCTCGTCCTGCGAGCTTACCGTGCCCTTATGCTCACCATACGGCGTGTGTATGTTGGTTCCCTTCTTCCATAGGTGCTATGCTTTATGCTGCCTCTTCACGTTCTTGAGCCTCCGTTTTTCCTTCATTCGCGGGACCGGTCCGAACGTCGTCGTGCCTCGGCGTGTGTGCGTCGTGGTGTGCAGTATCATCATCATCTTGCCTCTTCTCATCCCATGCTCACGTTCTTTCTTTCTTGGGCTTTTATTTTTGATGTGTTTCGGAGGTCCATTTTCGTCAGTTTCCTTTTTTGCGCTCTTCGATGCGTTCATTTCGATGAGTTTTTCGGTGAACGAGCAGCATCTCTTCTCGCGACGGACAAGCCTCCGGAGGCAGCAAACAGCCTACTACTACTGTGCCAGAGCTCGCACAGAGCACCAGTGCTTTTGCTGTGTTGTGTGTTGCCTTGGTGAAGCACGCGTGAGCTCGGTGCTGCTAAGCAGGAACAGTGCCAAACAGACTCGTCTAGCCCGCGTGTCCAAAGCTAGGGAAGCGGTTATATTTCGTCCCAGTGGAAGTTAAACGTTACTTGCCGCATTTATGTTCGAAAAAGCGTCCAGTGCAGCATCCGCTAGAAACAGTTCCGACGGTGGAGGAACGGTCGGCGACGATCGGCACCACGTTTCTGGTGCTGGTGCAGCAGCTTTAACACCGAAACCGCAAACAACAGCCACCACCAGCACCGCCATGCCTTTCTACCGAAGATACTGTAATTATTACTTTCTTGCATTACGGCGCAAGCATCCTCGATGAAAACGAGTTAACACACGCTCTGTACAGAGCATAAAAAGCGAGTGCGTGTGTGTGTGTGTGTGTGCTTTCGCAAATGATCGTTCGCAGGAACATCTGCCTTTTGTGACACAATCGCGCAAGGAGGTCTGCATGTTGTAATGTTAATTCCCTATTTTTTTTCTCTCTTTCCCCCCGCTTTCGTTCCATGCCGCACTTATGCAGCCTGTCAGAAGATCGTCCAGCAGCGTCTCTCGACCGGATCAACGATAACGCCAACCAACTCACGGCCCACTACGCCCCAAGGTACGCGGCTTGGTGTGGCCAGCTTTCACCCGTCAGTTCCTAGTCCCACGAATGGGTTCTCCGGTGGTCCGCAGCTAGGCAGCAACTCTTCGCCCAGCCACCAGCCACAACAACATCCCCAGAATCATCAAAACTCCGCCGGCGGCACTATGACGCTGCCCCACCGGCATCACGTCCTGTCCGCCTCGAGCCATCACATTCCGATCAAGATCAGCCAGGAGCTGATCAGTGCGGAGTCACAGCATCACCACCATCACTCCAATGTGGCCGGTGCAAACGGCGGTGGCACGCAGAAGTGGGGCACGATCTCGCACGGAACCTCCCAGCAGGCACTGTTGGCGCTGACGAACGAAAACAACAACATTGCAAAGTTTGTCCCACCGACCCATCCCGTCTCGAGCGGACCAATCGACACGCTGCAACCGCTCGGACTGTCCGCAATGTCGGCGAAGGACAGCAGCAGCAGCGGTGGCGGTAAGGACGGAAAGGATGGCAAAGAGCTACCAACGCCAACGTCAACACCGACCACGTCCCGCAAGAGTCGCCGAAGATCGAATCTCTTCATCCCGTCGTCCTCGAAGAAGGAGCAGCAGCAGCAGGAGAAGATCAAGAACGGCGAGCTCGGGTCCGGACGTGCCATCCCGATCAAGCAAGGCTATCTGTACAAGCGCAGCAGCAAGTCGCTCAACAAGGAGTGGAAGAAAAAGTACGTCACGCTGTGTGACGACGGTCGGCTCACGTACCATCCGTCCCTGCACGACTACATGGAGGATGTGCACGGGAAGGAGGTGTCGCTGCAGTACGTCACGGTGAAAGTGCCGGGCCAGAAGCCCCGCGGCACCAAGTCCATCATCACGAACAGTGCACTAACGGCGGCGGCCGCCGCTGCTGCCCAGGCGTCGTCGTCCACCAACGGTACGAATGGGTCGAATGGCGGGGCTACGGCCAGCTCGAACGGTCTTACCGAAGGCATCGGTGGACTGTCGCTCGCCAAGGATCGCAAATGCACGGAAAAGGTGCTGTTGACGGCGTTCGATACGCTGCGCGAACCGGTCAAATCGAACTCGCAAACCAGCGGCGATGAGGGCATCGTGATCAGTAGCAGCAACTCGCAGGGTTTCCTGGGCTGTGACAGTAGCAGCAACACGACCGGTGCCGGAGGAGGAGGCAGCAAGATCGACGCGCAAACGCCAAACGTGAAGAAACGTCACCGACGCATGAAGAGCAGTGGCGTGGGGAAGAACAGTGAATATGATGGTAAGTGCCGGAATATCTTCAAACATCAGCTCCAGGAGAGGATTCATTGACATTGACATTCATTTTTCGTTCTTCGTTGCTCCACGCTGTACAGATTCCGACGGGTTCGAGTTCTACATCGTATCGCTAGACAACAAGCAGTGGCACTTTGAAGCGTCCAACTCGGAGGAACGCGATGAGTGGGTGTCGGTGATAGAGCAGGAGATCTTCAAGAGTTTGCAGGGCATCGAGTCGTCCAAGTCGAAACCACTGAACCCGAGCGATATCGCGTCGATGCAGTCCATCCGAAGCCGTGTCCCTGGCAACGGTTACTGTGTTGACTGTGATTCACCAAGTAAGTTGCTGCTCTAGGTGTTACTTTGTTTAAAAAGAAGAGAATGCTAACTGAAACTCCCCGCTTGTCTTACAGATCCCGAGTGGGCTAGCTTGAATCTGGGCGTACTGATGTGCATCGAGTGTTCCGGAGTACACCGCAACTTGGGTTCCCACATCAGCAAGGTGCGATCCCTGGGATTGGATGAGTGGCCGTAAGTATTTCCCTGTTTGAAACAGTCCGACCATCTTTCCCGAGTAACAAGATTCTAATGCATGTTCCTTTATTCCCGTGCTGTAGTCCTGGCCATTTGAGTGTGATGCTTGCGATCGGCAACAGCTTAGCGAACTCCGTTTGGGAAGCAAACACGCGTGGTCGCGTGAAACCCACGCCCGCCAGCTCCCGGGAGGAGAAGGAAGCGTGGATCAGGAGCAAGTACGAAGGCAAGGAGTTTCTGCCCCACTTTAACCCTTCCCCTCCGATCGGACAGCAGCTCTGCGAAGCCGTGGTACGGTCGGACATGAAATCCATCATCATCCTGCTGGCGAACGCCTCGAACGAGCATATCAACTCGACCGCTAGCAACCGTGATCTCCGGACGCCATTGCTGTTGGCCTGTGCCATCGGTAATCTCGCCATCTCGCAGCTACTGATATGGGTAAGTAAGGGCCGACTCGGCTAATGTCGCAAAATAAATTCTAAACCTAACCTCCTTTTCCTCCACCTGCTTTCATTCCCAGCATCACGCTAACCTGAAGCACGTGGACAGCGAGGGCCGCTCGTGCTTAACCTTCGCCAAGGCGGCCAACTCACTTGCCGCCGCGAAACAGGCCACCAACTCGCCCCATCACGTGAACGTGGAAACGACGAAAGCCCTGGTCGAGCTGCTGACCAGCCTCGGCTGTACCGATCCGGCACCGTTCTCCGCCAGCGGTACGCTACCCCGCCGGCGGGAAACCATCGATCAGGCAACGTTCGAAAAGTTTTCCTCCAGTGTGATCTGAGCGAGCGGTTAAGAACGTGTATAGCAAGCTTATAGAAAAATTACGAGGAACGCAATCTCTCAAGACGGACGCGTGAGAAGGGAAGAGATTCTCTTGTATGTATAGAACCCCACCCCGTATGTACATTTAGTTCTTAACCTTAAGCAGAATTACCCTCCGCTTATTTGTGTGTGCGTGCGTAAAGGTGGGCGATAAGAAGGCGTTAGGCGGAATAGTGTGATGGTACGTTAGCGCCCAATATCCCTTCTGGCCTGTTGTGATCCGTTTTTAAAGTATCGAGTAGCAGAAGCGTTTTGTGTTGTTTGGTTTCCAAAATTAGAGAAATTGCGCATATAACTATTTGTATTGGTGTACATATAAGTTAGCTTCCTCTTCCTACTGTCTTTCTATCCTAATAGCGTCGTCTCGTTGTTTTGCCAAAGGCACACGGAGCAACAGACGGTGATCGATATTATCCTTTTCTCTCGCCACTGTCGTCTATTCGTACGTGTAAATGTGTTACAAGAAAAGTGGATGATCCTACCCTTTTGAATAGGTTAGACAGGATGGTGTTAGTTTTTAGCTTTAAATTGGTCTTTTTTCTTTCCCGAGCAAAGAGAGAAAAGAATCACCACCTGCCTCCTCCTCCCTGGTTTTTAAGTTTTAATAATGGTTGTTTTCGCGTGATAAGAATTAGAGGTTTATTTTAGTTGGCTAAATTACACTAAAGCTCCGGAGTGCGTGAAGGTGGCTCTCCAGCAGCAGCAGCAGCAGCACGGAGCGTAAAATTCTATTCTGATGAGGCATAATTCTAGGACCAAGGATTCTAGAGGAAACTGAGTTTTTTTAAACCTTTATCCCCTTCATTTGAGGAGAAGGTGGTTGAGGCGCTTGTGTCGTACGCAAAACTATTTATTCAAGCATTGCCTTCAACGTTCTTGTTTTATTTATCCAGTTCCTGTTTCGTTTCCTACCTGTTTGGCAAAAGGAGAAGGACACACACACACAGAGGGTAGTTCCTACACTATACGGTTTAGTTACACCTCTTTTGTTAGTAGCATTGTAGCAATTGTTGGAAGGAAAAAAAACAAACAGATCGGTTTAGCGTCATACAAGATAAAGCAAGCATTATAGTATAAGCACCCGGAAACAGTAGTCTCGACACGCCAACAAAACAAACACAAGAAAATCTATACATGCCAAAATGGTTACGATTTACTAACGAATGAAAGAGAGAAAGATAGAGAGAGAGAGAAGTAGTATTTTCCCATCCGCAGTGCCGATTTTGAATGCAATATTCGCTCTTGCTCTGTCCCCCCTGGTAGTATAGGACGCAATGTTAAAGACGACATAGCTACACATAATCGAACACACAGAGACAGGCAGATAGCAGCACCACCACCACCTCTCCATTAGCAGCTGTGTTGTGCACCCCACAAAAGGTAGACGAGAATGTACAAGTTTTCTGTGTCTTGTGTCAGTGTGAAGAAAGTGTAACATGGTAGAGCAACAAGAGAAACAAAACCCGTGGAGAGTTATGCATATGAAACATGAAAACGTTCGGAGTTTATTATAATAGAAGTAGTAGCAATACACACCACAGCAATTAACAGAAACAGACAAATACAACAAAGCAAAACAAACAAGAAGTAAGGAGGAGGTAAAAGCCCAACTCACTCTCTCTCGCTCTCTCTCCCTGTAGACACACGTTAAAGTATCGACAGTTTATAATAGTGAACACCTGTGCTAGTAGGTAGTAGTATAGCGAGAGCGTTTTTTCACAACCATTTAACCGGTTTTTTCGTAGTGGTGGTGCGCGTGCAGCCCGCTACGCATCCCCACAGCAAAAGCTATTATAGACTAGTATAGAGACGAGAGCTAATAAGAGCATATGTTGAAAACTTATTACACTAAAACCAAACCCTGCACGTTACAAAATTTAAAAACACTACAAAGGACATAAGGAAAGTGGAAAACTTTATCAGTAGCTGTGTGAATGCGTTGAGGCGGAAGTGAGCTAAGCAAAACAGGAAGAGACAGCAGCAAGTAGAAGGGAAAAATGCTAGTACCTCGTAGTAAGCACCAGACCTCCTTTCTCCCATACACACAAACCAACATACAAGCAGAAGAAGTATCGCGCCGGTACAGTGCAGGCTCTGTGAATTACGCAAAGGGACGATAGGAGGATTCTTCGAACTACAAATTTGAGACAGAGAAAATTGAACGGAACTGTGCTTGTACAACAACACGGCAGACTGCGTCGTGGACAGATGGAAATATACGATACGATGATACGATGAAAATTAGCTAAACGATTTGTTTTTTTTTTTCGCGTGTTTTTTTGTTGGGTAAAAGACTCGAGAAAGCCCTCACCCCCCCCCCCCCCCCCCCCCCGGACAAAATTTGTTCGTCACTATACGTGTTACGCCTGAATGTATGCAATCCTCAGTACACGTTGCGAAAGCTTCACAGTGTGCTTTCAGTGTGGTCAAAACTGGTTGAATAAAGTCGAATGAAATATTGTTTATTATTCGATTAAATCCCCCTCCCTCTATCCTGACCAATTATATTGGCTTACAGGAGCTACGTAATAATTTTTGGTCACGCTAGAAGGGACGAATCAAGCCTGATACAACACACACGGTGTTCCCAGACTGTAACGGAACATTGGTTCGATGGATATTTGTTAACGGGCATAGATATTCAGAAAAGGAGGAGAAATAAGAATAATAACATTCCAAATCACTTCTTACAATATATATTATTATGCTCTACTCGCTGTCCAGTAACGGTAATAGGGAACAATACACAATGTTTTTATCAAACGAGTTATGACCATACAAAAATTCCACTGTGCAATAAAAATGACAGGCCACAGTACTGCACACAAAAGATTCTATGGGGGGGAGGGGGAGCCTTCTCGAGTCTTTTGTTCTGGTTTATTATATTATTTTAGTCGTTGATTTAGCTTACTTATCTGTTTGCAGAAGGCGCTCGGAGGATCTGGTCGGTCTCTCTAGCCCCACGTCTGGGTCGCCCTAGCTGTACATTATCCCTGCGTTATGCAGTGTTTGTTAGCAGTTCTAGCAGCGTTTCTGATTTTCACCTCGTAAATCCCTCTAATCCAAGGTGTTATATCGTTTACTGGATCCTTTGGTGAACTACCGTAACGTAAAAGTGTCCCGGTCTTTGCAATTTCTAGCTCCGGGTCTTCCTAAAAAAAAGCCTTCGGTAGTTGAAAATAGCTTCCCGTCTATCTTCTTATTAGTTATTGCTATTTGGGATATAAAAAGAGCTCCTTCATAGGAGTTTTCGTTATCCTAAATGGCTTTAAATTCAACGAAACGATCGTATGACTATTTTTTATCTTATAATTTTGCCAGATTTTCTTCATAATAAAGATCTTCCCAGGTTAATTTTCCATTTTTGAAATATCTCCAAATAATTAGTAGCCTTTTATGACAAAATCCCCAACCGAATTTCCAAAACACCTCCCAAAACTGCATCTTTGTGCTGCAATTTATTTTTCCTTCGCTCCGAGCCCGGTTTCGCAGTTCGAAACGCGTAATCCCGTTTCGGTCCGGTTTTGTCAGAAAATCGGCGCTGAGCAACAGGAGAGCATCCAAATGTGGAGGTAACAGCGCCTGTGCCTGAGGTAGTGTGCGATCTCTTTCTGTCACGGGCGCTCTCGCTCTCTCTTTCTCTCTCTCGTGTGCCTTCGTCGCACGAGCGTCGTTCGAATCCGAATGCTCAAACGAAGCGATTCTCCGTGGGCGATACCAAGAGAGCATCTAAATTTGTAGGTAGCAGCGCCTGTGCTGATTCTATCCTGGTGCTTGGCTCTTTTCTTTCTCACAAGCGTAGAATAGGAATGTCTCTCTCTCACTCCCGCATAATCAGTAACGAGCGCAAATGACCAACACAGTGAGTCTAAAAGCGATTTATTTTTGCTCTCATCGGGAGAACAGGAGATCATGGGACACTATGGGATCTGGCAAAGTTATGTTACGATCTATAATATTAAAAACATCAATTTAACTCGTTTTTGTAACAAAACGGAGGCAAACTAGAAGTCACGTTTTCTTCCTATCAATTTCAAGCCTCGGATCATTTCATCGCTAATCAAGAATATTACAACACAAACAACTTGTTGGCAATTTATCATGCGGCTCCCTCATCAACAAACCTCGTGTTATCATTTCGCAAACAAGCGGTCATAATTGTCCTTCCGGTCCCTTCTCAGCGCTTGATGATGGCATGCTTAGATTATTTCAATAACAACACAACGTCACTACTGTTCTATCCCGCTCTATCTCTCTCTCTCTCTCTAGCTAACCCGATCATGGGTGACTTTGATTATGCACATCTCCTGATGCAAAACTTTAGAACCTCTACGCACTACGCTGTGACGGAGATGACTTGCAGTACAATGGGGTGTTCGCTGTCCGATTGTCTATGGCGCTATCTCACAGCTGATAAGCCAATTTCCGACCGCCAGATCTCACCCGATGTCTGTCTGTTAGTCGTGGTGTGACTGTTGCGCTTATACGCTCGGGGCTATATGGTTCCGTTCCGCACAATCTTTCGATCAGTCAATCTGCTACCGGTGCTGTGTGTGTAAGGCTTCCAGTTTCAGCTCCAGCTCCACGCTGCAATATAGAAAGATGACACAAAGTGTTTACGATGCCGAACGGAAGCTTTGGTACGGTGAACGGTTACCTTCGGTGTGGAATCCAGCCGCCGGCATTGGCCGCATCGTGCTCGATTCGATGTCCCGCTGCCCGGAGCGGGTGATACAGATAAATGCGGACACTGGCCGGCGGACGACGTGCGCCGAAATGAAGCTACGCATTGTACGCGTCGCGCTGAACCTTCGTCGCCTTGGTTACAAGCGTGGTGACTTTGTTAGTCTCGCCTGTGCAAATGGAGAGAATGTGGTGCCGGTGCTGATCGGTTGTTGGGTGTTGGGGTTGGCCGTGAATCCACTGGCACCGGTGTTCGGGCGGGAAGATTTCGAACACATGATGAAACAAACGCAATCGTCGCTCGTGTTCTGTGATCCGGCCAATTACGCGGTGGTGGCCGAAGCGGCACACAATGTAATCCGCGCGAAGGTACAGCTGTTTGTGATGGGTGAGGCCACGGTGGGGGGAAGTTCGGTCGATGAGCTGCTGGAACCGATCGACGGTGAGAACAGCTTCCGGGCGGAATATCTCGGCGATGCTACCAAACTGCTCGCGATGGTTCTGTGCTCCTCCGGAACTACTGGACTGCCGAAGGGTGTCTGTCTGTCCCACGCTCACTTCATCGACGGAACGGTCTTTTCCACGTAAGCAGTTGAATTTCCGCCATCGAAAAAAAAATTGGGAACTCGCTTAAACTTCCGCCCTTTGCAGAGAAATCTCCGACGGGCCCATCTTTAACTTCAGCTCACTGTTCTGGGCCACCGGGATCTTTGCGGTGATGACCTCGCTGCTGCACAGTCGACCACGCGTCCTCACCAGCAAACCGTACCAGCCGGACCTTCTGCTCGATCTGATCGAAAAGTATCGCATCGAGAATCTGTTTACACCGCCGTCGTACGTGTCCGGCCTGTTGGCTCATCCACGCCATGCCACGGCGGATCTAAGCAGCGTTCGGCAGTGGCAGCTCGGCGGTTCCATGGTGCCGCCGGAACTGATTCTACGGCTTCAGAAGCTGCTCCCAAACGGGCACTTGCGATCCATCTATGGAAGTTCCGAGATAGGGTTCATCACCCGGAACGACGTCACGGTGAAGCCCGGTTCGGTTGGCCCGCTTACAACGAACGTCGAGTGCCGGGTGGTGGATGAGGATGGTCAAGTGGTTGGGCCGGGCGTTTCCGGTGAGCTGCTACTACGCTATCGGTACATGTTTCTGGTAAGACACGAGCCAGCAATCTCGCTAAAAGAAAGAGACGCAATTAGTGCAACGTGTTCCTCTTCCCTCCCCCACCCTACAGGGTTACCTTTACAACGAGGAATCGACGAAGAATGCGCTTACCGAGGATGGGTTCTTCCGGAGCGGTGACATCGGGTACATGGAAGCCGACGGCAGCCTGTACGTGATCGATCGCATCAAGGACATCATCAAGTACAACAACTTCCAGGTGTCGCCGTCCGATCTGGAAAGCGTCATCCAGAAGATCGACGGCGTGAAGCAGGTGTGCGTGATCGGGATCCCATCGCCGGACGGATCGACCGATCTGCCGCTGGCTGTGGTGGAGCGGAAGCCGGGCAGTGCGCTGCAGGCGGAAGACATTGTGCGGCACGTGGACGGACAGGTGACGGACTTCAAGCGGTTGCGTGGCGGTGTGCGGTTCGTCGACGGGTTCCCGATGACGCCGTCCGGCAAGATCGTGCGGCGTGTGGTGAAGCAGATGATCAACAACGAGGCTGCCTCCTAGAGAGGAGATAGGGAGGGGCAACTTTAATGTTAGAGACCGTGACAATGACGGGGAGTGATTACTGATATATTTAAATACGTAACGACGAGATTAATAACCAGGTTAAAGCATTATGAATAAAACTCTACAAATATTGTAAGAACAGCGTTCATAATCATCCATAATCAGCACAAGCTTAATCTAATAAATAAAATATTGATCATTAATATTTCGTAACAATCGCATCATTAAAATATATATAAGATATCGACTCTGATAACGATTATTGATGAAATAAATAATTAGATTTTGATCAGGCAATGAAACTTATTGAAAACACCACTCAGATTGTGTCTGCCCTTACAAGGGATACGATCATCAAGCTCAGAACGACACGTCAGGGACGAAGTCGACTCCGACAATTTCACGCTCCAGTACAGCCACTTCGCCTCATCATCGTGGGTTGAATTAGCTCTACTGTTGATTCAGTAGAAATGAAAACTTGCCTATAGAAATGATCCTATGAAGCACAGTCTTACCCTACCAACGACCCGACCACAAGCCCCCGTTCAACGCACGCATGTTCCTCTAGCGATGCGCATTTACCCACCGTTTCACGCTACAAACATCACCCAACGCGTACTCTCAAGCTACGACCATTTATCTCCCTTCAAAAGGCACACCAACATAGCGCGGCACTTCATAGCGAATCGATTTGCAAACAGTTCGATCAATATGGAACCGTACAATGGGAAGGTTTTTCATCAGTACGCCTTTTACTAGAATTCAGTACAATGGCTTTTGTTCGCGCATTTCCGAGAACACGTTTTTATTGTTGTAAACAATACCGAGAATCCCCACGTGGTTGCACTGTCAAATGCGCGCTCGTGCGGCTGAACACTACAAATGTCGCTTTCGTTCAGTTGCGGAAACGCGCGTGTAAGTGTTCTGCACAGTGGGCAAGGTGAATCGTTTTTAGGGTTGTAATTAAATAAATAGGTTTTAAATAGGAGCATTTTACGTACATTTTTCTGTAGTAAATGTGCTTGGTTGTGCAGCGATCTCTTTATAGAGTTTGATTGGTTATGAGCCTATCTGGATGGAAATTATTGTTCCAATTTTTCGTGAGGATAGTCAGTAACCATGTTAATGAATGCAGTTCTTATAGTTCCTTAAAAAAACAATAAAGAATGATTCTATAAAATAAAATTGTGCCAAATTTATTCTGAGGGAGGCCAATCATTCTGGGGATTGTGTTTTACAGCAAAATTTGAAAACTATTAAAATGAGCCATTTTTTTAAGTCTTCTAATTTTACTTGTAATACTCGATTTTATCCGTACAAGAGACGACATAGTGCTCAAATACCGAAAGCCTGTATGAATAAACGTTTCAAACAAGAAATTATCCATAGCTGGATATTCAGTCCTGCTTATGAGGAGATGGCCGGGATGAGTTTGATGACTTAATCCGATTCCGCTACGGACAGGTACTGCTTAAAAATTATACTACATTCTATTCAACTAACTAATATATTAGCTTCCAACATTAATAAAACATTACTGAAAATATCTTAATAACCACGCCATTTCACAAAGGTTGCGATCATGTCACATGGCATTTATTGATCATTATTGAGGAATTGGCGATCAAATGTTCTTCCGCCAAGGATAAATTGAAAATGATCCAAAGGTTAAGATTTTACCAGAAAAATGTAAAGGCCACTCCTGAGGCGAATTAGGAGCCTGGAAAGATATTTTATATAACCCCGCTAACCTTCTCATTCTGAATAATTACCTGTCTTTCAAACAGCTTCAATTGATGATTTTATAGTGCATGTTCATTTTATCCATGAACTATTACGATGCCAAACAAGACTGCCGAATTCCGGCTTTTCTCACCAACTATTGTTGTATACCATTATTAGGTGGCCATAACCAGACAAAAAAAATGATTCACAATGCAATTTCAGTTCAGAAAATCTCCAACTTCTTCGCTTGTTAGTTGAGCTGTTAGTTGAACAAATTGACCATAGCTGCTGCAAATGAGCTGATAATGGCTGGAGTACAATTTTTTATCGGTTCAAAACAAGTTGGGCCCCGATGATCGGGACATTGGATCACCGTAACCACGAAACAAAACTCGTCTCGATATGCTGCGTGATTAGTGAAGGACTGACTGATTTGCTAGCAACAAGTCCAAGATATGTTTGTGCGGTAGATCGGTGCTGAGAAATGTTCTCTTTGGCCAATTTGTCTGGTGCGACCACCTGCTTTGCATAATGTACATTTAATCGTGCAATTATCAACCTGCACAGCGATCAACCTAACCCAATTCGTCAACGCGCCTGCCTTATCGACCACTACCCTACCATAGAAGTTTAAGACATAAAGTTTGTCACCCTACAGAAGCGATGCGATGCTTAACAGACGCTTTACATCACCCCAGCGGCGGGATAGCCAGAACACCGGCGAACGTGCGATTGCCCGGTGAAAGTTGATCATTTAAAACCCAACCCCAAAACCGTTCAACTTTTATGACACTGCTCGCAGGGGTGTATATTTTGTCAACCAACGCAAGTAAAAACCAAACAAAAAAACAACAACAACAACTCTCCAACTGAAACCTAAAAAATGAGATCAATTATCCCTGGCCTACCACCGTAAAAAGGAGGGCGGCGATCGGGCGTTGGGTTTATAGTAGTTCTTTTTTTTTCGGGTGTTTTTTATTCTCACCGACTGGTAGGGTTTGATTTTTTTTCCTGGTAAGTAACGTCGCCTCCTTTCCAATGTGATAAGCAAATGAGTGTACAGTTGGACGGGAGTACAAAAAATCCTTCCAGTTCCTGGACTCAAGTGGGAAGATTTAATATACACAATAAAAAACAAAACCGAGCATGTACTGAAACCAGTTTTGCGTTGCTAAACCGGCTTAAGTTAAGATGCCAGGATAGAGCTACTTTTCCCTGTTGATGGGGTTTCCTTTTGGAGCATAACTTTATGGTCCGTTTGATGGCGGTATAGAATGATCGTTTGAATCATTAAACATTGCAACGTGCAGCAAACAAGCATTAAACAAGCACGTGTCAACCATTTTCATTAAGAATTCTGTGACAAGAGATCAGAAGAAAGTAAAAGATTCTTCCGAGTTGGCCTCACCCGGATGAGATAACAGATCGTTGATCGTTCAAGATTAAAAGTTCTCTCTTTCTCTCTCTTCTTGGCCCAACGATCTTCTAGACTTTATGATACCACGTCGTTGGATAGTCAGTCCTCACTACGGGGGAACGGTCCCGATGGGATTTGAGCCCCGGTCCTGCCGTATGAAGACCAGTGCTGCTGTCGCCTCTACCACCAGGCCAGCCCATTTCAAGATTTAAATATAAAGGTAACAAATTCCAACCATCAATCCAACCGGGTATCATGCAAATTTTCAATCACCAACAATTCTTCATCTCACACGACCGTTAAACCCGTTCTGGTGCGGGTTTCATTCACAACTTTCAACAACCAGAATAGGCATAGCTTGGAGGTCCGATTAACACCCCCCAAATCCCCCCCCCCCCCCCATCCCCATCCGAAGGTCGCATACGAGGATGAATTGATTGAATTTCACAAACCACCATTTGCCCATTATCAAAACTGCAGGGTGTTGTTACTTCGGTGAGCAAAATGTCGACCCCGCTTTGGTCGAGGATTTGCATAAAAGTCAAAGTCACACCGAGCGCTAAAAATGAAAACAAAACTATTATTATGCACGCCCCGCGCGGTGTGTGATCGCTAATTTATGTTTTCCCCCTACCCTGAAGCGCGCCACGGCAGGCTAATTTACGCTTCACATGTGTGGTTAGAGTTTTGTACCCTCCGTGGTGTGACGATGGATAGCGAAAGGTGCCTTAAACTGGGGATAAACAAAATCTGTAGCTTAAGTGTGTGAGGGAGAATGTTGTTTTAAAATGTTGAAATTTTCTAAAACTTACACCATCGATACATAACTTATGTTACCGTACAGCAACACTCAACAGGCGTTTGATCGTTGGACTTTCAAACCGGTTTCCATGTGTTTCATTTGTCAAATTGATCTTCTTCGATGGTATCGATCGAAGCGTCAAGGATAGCGCTTAAACGACAACGATCGACCGAGGAATGGCACACAGCCAAGATTCAGATGGGTGTGCGTGTGGGTACACTTTTAATTACCATCAGATACAAGAGAACCTTTTATTCCCATGGTGACGTGGTATTTGAGCAGGACACATTTGATCGAACAATCTTGACCTGGTGCAACACACATCGAGGTCCAATAGGCAATATCTTACTCTTTACAGGTTTCTTGGTTCACCTTGCAATGCTCAGTGGGATTCGTATTTGCATGACTGCATCTTTGACCTTCTACAGTGAGCTAGTGAGCCGGCACTAGTAATTGTGCGTAATTTTTCTTTCTCTATCTCTCGCTTTACAGGTGACAAATCTTTAGCACTTAATCGAACACTATACTTCCTGTAAACATCCTAGCCGTGAGCGTATGACTCGATAAACGAGCGATATAAAACTATGATTCACGTGCGCGTTCCTATGGCAAATGTATCGCAGACGCGTTAGACATACAAGGCTCGAGAACGGCTCGCGCTGTACTTTCGTTAGAGAATAGGTGATAGGTTACGGTTTAGAGTGCTTCGAACGTGTATGTAAAAATTGATTTAGCTTGTAAAGTGATGAAAAGTGTGGACATGTGGTCAGTACCTCGAGGGAAATAAGATGATTGCAAATACCATCTGCAGTGATCACTTGTGCTTAGTTTAGTATTAAATGTTGGTAAAGGTCGTACTTTAGCAGTACTCCGTACGCAGGGCTGACAAGTCACACAGAGCCAGAAATGGCACGCAGAGACCCTTGCGTAGTTGTTCTGCCAAGGACGAGGAAGAGTAAAGGTCGAACATATGTTCGACTACCTGGAATAAGTTCGTTTAAAACAAAAAGCCACGGGTAGTCACATGGTTTATAATTGTGCTTCTGTTATTGTTAAGAAGTGTAATCCAATTAGAAAACGCTTCCCAGAGTTAACAAATTAAGCCTCTGTCGAAGCTTCCATACATGGAATATGCCATCTAACAGTTGGTACAATAAAACACTGATTGTACGAGTCCTACATGAGCTACAATCCAGTGATAAAGCTTATGGTATGAATGAGTTATTGAGGCTAATGTAGCTAAAAAGTGACCCAGGTGACTTATTGATACCTGCTACGGGGAGATTAACATGATTGTCTCTGCTATGGGGGGACGGTTTCGATGAGATTCGATACGCGATTCGACCGTATGAAACCGACCGCCCCCTCTTCTGACATTGGACCACCCACAGAGGATCTCTAAGTTGAATGAAATGCACTTCGAACTTTCACTGTGTAAATCAATTAGGATCTAAACTATTGTGCTAGGTAACAAAAGCATTATCAACAGAACGAATAGGTGGATAGGGGGATTCGATCTCCTCCCAAAACAGGCACCCCGCTGCTTTACGTATATGAAATGGCGCCAAGCTAACAACATGTCAAAAGGTAATAGAATTTCCTTCTAATGGCACTAAAAACCTCGTATAACATTACGGCCAGGCCGCTGGTATGAAGTTGCTGGCTTTCTTGTCTTGATTATACCCAGCCATGGATTAAGCCTCTTGGAGAAACTTGGGCCAATGTTAGTCCCGGAAGTTGGGAAAGCCCTGCCACATCACATTCGGGATCGATCGTGGGCGATCAGTCCGCTTGCCACTAAATGCGATACTTATTATGCCGGTAGCTGGATAGCCAGCCCTACCTCCGGGAGACAGTCTGGATGGGATTCGTAACCCGGTCCTGCCGTGTGAAAGACCGATGTCGTATCGACAACCGGCATCCTCCAATAGGTAGAATGTAGTGATTATAAACAAAAATACTCACCGCATATAGTTGCGAACTGTTCTTCTGGTACCAAACAGATCCTCCGCCTCCACAGATACAAGAACATCCACTGTTAATTGCTGCACTTTTCCTTCAGCATTAAGATGCCGCTGGTGATGTTTACAAATCACCTACAACACTACCGTGTACTGTATTTCACCAAAACCCGCAAAACAATGCCAGTAAAAGCCACAAAACTATCATTTCTTTCCTTTACCGCCGAATACGTTCAGCCCTCCTCGGTTTCCCGGCCACAGGAAGCAAACAACAACAGCCGTACGCGAGTGAGTGAGTGTTGCCTTCTCACTCTTCTCACGCAACGCTCGCTTGACAGCCATACAAATGCTCGCGCTCAGCTGTCAGTGTAGTCCGGCATGGCGTAACCTTGCCGATCCACCACACGCACACCATCACACTGCTCGAAAACTGCTCGCCATCCGCGGCTCGATTGTTTTGCTGCGGCTTCGACCGCGCTCGAGCGCCGTATTTACATTTAAAAACAACTCAGCTCTCAACGGTGTCGGGCGCGTGTGCGTTTTTCGGTGCTGCGCGCGAACAACGTTAAAAAGTACAGCCGCGGTACGCAGTTGCATAGTTAATGGTAAAGTGTGAGTGGTAAATTCGATGATCGAAAGCGCGTTTAACGTGGAAATAGTGTTGAATTATTTTTACGCGCAAGTTTAGATTATGTAGGGGGAAAATGAGAGTTCGAAGAGTGATTTTAGGTTTAAAAGTTAGTGAAAATTGTACGAGTTCTGCTCTGTAAAAAGAATCTCACTTCTCTATAAAACAGATCATAGATGATTCACCCACCTGAACAAGCCCACCACCATACGGTTAGTGTTTGCGCGTTGTAAGAGAGCCCAACCGAGTTTGGTCTCCGATGGTATAAAATATGAGGTTGTATAATGGTACAATTGTACACGCGCACCGCACGCAAGGTGCCGTCGTTTTCTTTCCATCTTTCCCTAGCAATCTTGAAATGTCGACAGACTCTGTCCCGTCTTCTCATTATCACGTCTCAAGCGTACGGCGAAAGTACAGCACAGCACCTGTGTATGTGTGTCTGTTTGGTGGTTGGATTAGTGGCACGAATTTAATTTATAACTTTTGGGCGAGTGTTTGATTCTACCGTGTTCTACAAGCCCGTACGGCGAACGGCGCAATATTCCCGCCAAGTGCGTGTGTGGTTGTGGAGCTTGTTGTTTCGCTATTTTTCAAACGCGCGCGTGTTCGCGCAACCCTCCCAGACCATCCCCATCCCCCCCCGACTTTTCGGACCAGATGTTGTTGTTTGAAAACTTACAAACACACACGGTCTTACTTCGGGCAAGAATTATCATATCCGGATGGATAAGGTAGAGCAAAGGTGGGGATAAAGGCAGGATATTTATTGCAAAGATCGCACGAGACCCACGAGGTCCCACGAGAAGATTCGACACACGGAGACAAAAAAAAAAGCGCCAACGGAGGAGACGCATGGTAAACAAATTAAATTCAATCCAAAGGTTGCTGAGAAGGTTGGGGTGGTTAGGGGGCTGATTGGTGGATAGCGGCTGCTACTGAGATGAGAAAGAGGGTGATGAGAATTGTTGTTGGGCGTTCGTGGCGCTGCACAGTGAGCGAGAGATTCTTGCTGAGTTTAACAGCGTGTGATCAGAAAAGTGAATCGGTGTGAGAGTGTGTTTGCGTGCGTGAAGGCAAAGTCGAATTGCTTCGAATGAGGATGCAAAGCGCATTCCTACCCGTCTGAAGTGCATCGGAGGTGGCTTCGTCCGCGTCTACTTTAAAATGTTAAAATGTCAAAACGCCACCAACTCAAACCCCGCGGTGGTGTGTGTGTGTGTTTAAGTTCGAATAAAATCGAAAGTGTTCCTCCGAAGGGTGGCTGTGTTCTGTAGCGCATCGAGCGTTTGCATCTTGCCGCAAAACAAACGCGCTCTCTCCTCACTAAAACCCTTCTCACAGTAACAGCAAAACAGAAGGAAAAACGGGAGCGTCCAAAACACAAACACACACATGGAGGGTTACATTTTCCATGTTTGTTTTGACGGTTGTGCGGTGGATGGGGTTGGGCATGTGGGGTGGGAAAGCTGCGAGCGAGAGGAGGGGTGGGGTGTGGTGGCGGGTTTTTTTATGGAGCGGCGCAAGTAGCGCACCTTTCACACACGCGAGAAGCGACCAAATGTTGAGTAAGGGCAGTGCACACATGGCGCAATTTCCAATGCGGAAGTGAATACAATTAAGGGCATCCGTAGGTGTAAGTGCCGTGTGTGAGTGTGCGGGGAGTATTTTGTTTCGTCTGTCTTCTGTTTCTGTTCGATACTTGAGCTAGGGTGCGCGAAAGAAACCATACTCTATGGATCGAGATCGAGTAGATATACGAATATGTAGTACATGCGAAAAAGAAGGCCGTGCAAATGTCTCTGAGAGATGAGATGCCCCAGTGTGTGTGTGTGTCTGTTGCCAGTCTGTGTGAAGCTGCATCTGTGGACAAAAAATGTCACCCAGCATACTGTGTTGTGGGAAGGTTTTTGTTCGGATCCCTAACGAACCCGGATCCCGGAATATTTCCTTTAACCTTAAAAATGCTGTGACTAGTAAATATACTTCTTAGAGAGAAATATTATTCTTATAAAGTTTCTTTTAAATACAGAAAACAACAATTAAATTGCATATACAAATTCTTGAAGTGGTTGAGTGGCGCCAGTTACAGTTACTATGGTGATGTTCGCTAAATGTATCCTTTCTTGCTGTAACCGCCCTGTAACGGGCACAGTTCAACTGGAGTCTTCATCGCATAAGAAAGGATTAAACAGTGCTAATTCCGCCTGTGTGAGTGTCTGTGTGTGAAAGTGTTCCGTTAGTGTGTTTTACTATAAAAAGTAAGTTTGCTCGAAAAATCTGTTGTGATACGTGAAAGAGAAAGGGCCCACTGTCAGTCCGCCTGTTACTCCCGGTCCAGTTTTGGTGGTGGTATCTCGTAAAACGGAATAAAGTAAATTTAATCCTATCGACTACGTTGTTAGCCTAAAAACCGCAACAAAAAAGAAAAAACGAGCACCGAAACTGCACACCCGAAGAAGACCGCGGGGAGTCCCGAAGATTGGTGCGCGAAGGAAAAATTCGCACAAAAAACCTGTTTTATGTGAACGGCGGGAAAGACGGTAAGTTCCTTAACCTTGGCAGTCTCGAATCGAGAGTTTTCACCCTTTTTCCCCGTGTTTAGGTAGGATCGGTTGTGCTCGGTGTGCCGATGATGATAGTAAAGGGAAGGGTCTGCATTTTGTTGTTGATGTTTTTGTTTTGTTTCATGCGTGTGTGTGTGTGTGTGTTTGGGTCTGTGCCCTTCATACGGGCAAACGACTTTTGATAGAACTACATTAAGGCGACGCTAATACCATTACAGTATTGTAAGTGAGTTGCCTTGCGTGTGTGTTTGTCTCGCGGAAGTCTGGCGCTTTGGGAAGATTAATACTCAACTGCACAAATTTATTCGTCTTCAGTCCAGTATGGGCAGGCTAGTGCAGTCGCATGCATGCATTTTTTTTTCGCACACACACATACATTCATGCATCCGTTTGAACCGCACCGCCTCCAACGACGCTGAAGATTAATTCCGTTGCACCGTTGCGCCCACCGGCCGATCCTCGCCCAGCTCTCAGCGGCTCGGGGCACAAAGATCGTTTATTGGCTCGTTCGCTTACCCGTACGCGATCACTCATCGTCGCTCGAGGGCGGCGGCTAGCCCTGGTTTAAAAATAACCAAAACAAAGGCGCTTGCTCCCACCGAAGACCAGTTGACTAGTGGGCCTACGGTGATGATGCTTTCGATTGGTAAACAAACGGCCGCCTCTTTGACTGGGAAAGATGGGGTGCAAAACATGCACACACACACATACACAGAGAGAAAAACAAGCAAACGCCAACAAAGCCGAAAAGCTTCCGAAGTATCGCAAAAGACCTTCTAAGAGATGGCAAAAAAAACAAAAAAAAAAAGAAAGAAGGAAACACAGAAAACATTCCACGCCAAAAAGGATCGCGAAAACTGATCAGTAGAGAAGGAAAGACAGAGTGGATAAAACAAGCAACAATCAGAGTCCAAACAAAAAACGAAACAAAAATCCACCGAGAGCATGTTTGTGAGTCGTTTGTGCGCGAGTGTCACGTTACAGCTGAACCGCTATAACCGTTCCCTGCTTGTTTGCTGCTGTTGCTGCACACAACCCGAGCGAAACTAAGCATCGGCATCGCCTACCTCGAATGTGTGTAGCCGAGAGCTGCAGTTAAGATGCATGATTGATTCCGGCAGATAATGGGCTTTGAGCAATTCCTACCCTTTAAGCGGCCGACAGCGACGACGGCAACGTCGTTGATGTCTCTTCTGGAGCACCAGATTTGGAAGGGGCCTAAAGCTTCAGGCGAAATTGTTCGGTATGTAACCAAACCAACAGAACAGAGCCAAAAGTGAAAGGTCTGCGCGAAATGATGCGGCGACGACTCCGGTGTGTGACTTCTGCATTTTTCTGCCGCAAGAGATAGAGTTACACGTGCCTTTGACCCCTTCTCGAAACGATGGGGTCTGTGTCTGGCTGTGTGCGTGTTTGTGTGGTGGTGGTGGAAAATATGTTAATCGGTTTTGTTTGCTGGCCGAAACAGGTGGGGTAAGCAACAAGATATGAGAGTATCATGGTATGATTGTGGCGCATTCTGGTGCATCACGGACCTGAGTGCATCGGCGAGGAATGTCAAACATATCTTCTTATACTTTTCGTTTATAGTTTTCTTGTTGCACTATTGAAACGGTCTCCATAATTTTTTTTGTATTTCAGAAATATTAATTTCTGATTGCAATTAGTAGCTATTGTTGGTTAAACAAAGGATTAACTGTTTCAAGGGGTTTGATTTGTTCCTTACTTGATTCGTGACTCGAATCCCACTTGCTTGTTGATCTCAGGGTAGGCTTTTCCGATTATTCTTCTTCATTTGTCATTAAAAAATGTTGACCTTACATATATAAGAAACGATGGATAACTGGAACCACACTGAATTAAGGAAGAGAATTAATTGCACCGATGATCCCCGAATATATCAAAAACATCCATACAGATTTTCTAGGACATTCTTCGTTTTTAACAGACTAAATGTCTCCAAGTTGTGATGGTTTGCTGTTGTGTATACGCTACAGGTGCAGTAACGCATGTTTCAAAGTGGGGCTCAGATTGACTTCAGA
Organism: Anopheles stephensi; assembly: GCF_013141755.1. Classification (NCBI taxonomy): domain Eukaryota; kingdom Metazoa; phylum Arthropoda; class Insecta; order Diptera; family Culicidae; genus Anopheles; species Anopheles stephensi. Next base: position 51,319,358 of record NC_050203.1, read on the forward strand.
TGACTACGAGGAGTTGTTAAACACTGCATTCAATTAGCAAAGGTAGCAATACCAGAGTAGGCCTTATGTATGACAGCAGAATGTCCTGTGTGAAAAGTAAAAAAATTATTGTCTGAAATTTTTCTATGGCTTCACCAATAATCAAATAACCTTGTAATAGAGCGGCACTGAGATCTTCTAGGTAGCGTCACCAGTTGCCTGACACCAAGGAACCGGTATCAATCTCATACATTCAATCTCCTCGTAATTTCAACATATTATTTAGCGATGGACACAATCGAGTCAAGGAAATGGGCAGGCCGAGATCCATCAAAGTTGTAGTGCCAAAAAGTATTTATAGTTGTGTTTTAAAGCAATTTGCCAACCACCTTACTTGGTATACTTAACAATATTTATCAGAATTTAATATATTTTAGAATATTTAATTATTTAATTTAATATTGGGTTGGCCCGGTGGTAGAGGTGACAACGGCGCAGGTCTTCTAACGGCAGGACCGGGGTTCAAAACCTACTGGACCGTTCCCCGGTAGTGTTGGTATCTTTAAGTCTAGTAAGCCAGAAATGGCAGGCATGACCTAAGAGGTCGCCAAAGAAGCAGAAGAATTATTTAATTACAATGACTATTTTTGTGCATGAATTTTTTCTGTTTTGGCCAAAAATACTGGTAAAAAAAAATTGTAAATAAAACAATTCACCCCTTCTTCACAGGCAGGATGTTTGACAACCCTGCACTGTAAAGAAAGGGAGATAATTTATTTATGGAATGAATCGCTCTTAATGGAAGCGCATGCCTTCACCTTCCAAACCAGGCGCAGTGTGAGCATGATGCATTTATGGATGAATTTCTCTCTGTTCCCTTTATTCGTCTTATTCGCCTGCCGGTAAATCGGGCCCGGTTCGCTTCCGGCCTCCACGTGTCATTGCGATTTTGATAAGCAAATGAATTATTATCACATTCCAATCATAGCACACGTACCGGTACCCTTACCTTGCTTCCAATTTCCGACCTTAATGAGTCCAATTTTCCAGCAACCAGCCCAGGGAAGATAGGACGCCAACGAAAGGTTTGGCCGTAACAATCGTCCACTAATGGACTTTTGATGAAGGCCATCAGCGTATCGGAAAGCCCACGCAGCCAAAGGCCCGCTGGTGTGCTGCACGCTGCATTTATTAGTAAAAATTGTAGCCGCTTACTCTGTAGCAAAACCTGACATGCGGCGCAATTTACACATTTTCCAATGACCTTCGGAACAGCTGTTGTAAACAGATTGAAACCAACCAGCGCTTCGCCGAATTAAAGTGTAGCGCTGTAAAATCGGAACAGAAGAATATTGTTGCTTCTTTTAAACCGATCAGACGATTCTTTCCACGATGGGGCCGTGGGTGACTGGCTGGTTGGAAAGTTACATTATAATCATACTTTTCTTTTCCACCAGATTACGCCCGGCTTCAACTTAGAGCGGCATTTACGCAACAACGAGAAAAAGGCTCAGAAATGTTGCCGGACCCATCTCGATTAGCGTGACTGACCAGGCTCGCCCAGGGTACCGAGACCTTTTCCCGCTTATCGGACCCAACAATCGCAAATCGAGCGACTCTAGTCAAAATATATGCTTGTTGCAAGGCGGAAGAAGGCAACCGGGAAGGTTCAGCTCTTGGTGATGGGTTTGTTTTATTTATGAAAATTAAAAACCACATTCTTGAAGCTTGTCGGCTCTTTTCGAGAGGAACAGTTTTCCGTCCCCGGTAATGTTAATCGATATCATTTAAGGAGATAAGATCTTGCATATTGACTTCAACAAGACAAGCTGTGGAAGAACTCCAAATGAATATTGCCTTTATTTTTTACAAACGACAGCACATTACAACTTGCTGTTGGTCCCTTTTTTCATCATGAAAATGTAATGAAAAAATATGGTGAAATTATACTCCAGTTAGTTTGACGTAGACCGCTGGCACCGCTGCTGTTTGTTTTTCCTTCGAAAGACGCCCAGATTTATTTTAACGACAGAGACAGTTTGGGATTCGGGGAAAAACTGGCGGATCGGCGAGACTTAAAACTTCACCATCCACCTAACCAAACAAACGCAACAGAAATACGCTCATTAGAGGGGCCATGCGCTAAGAACAAGTCCCGATCTGTACACTCGTCGCAAATAGAATACACTCGATCCACACTTCCAGCAAATGGTGTACAATTGCGGCTAAAGCGAGACAAAATTGTGTTGCACACAATTGAACTGATTTGTTGAGATGTACTACAAACAACGTCTACAAGCATGTGCGTCGTTGGAAGCATGGCAAGTGTCGTGTTTTCGTACTTGCTGCTGCTGCTTCGAGTGTTTCTCTTCAGCGCGCAAGATTTAGACCCGTCTCCAGAAGCTTTCGTACAAATTTTACGTTATACTTCAAAAATAAATTTCACGAGCTTTATTTATCTTCAGCTTTTGCGTTACGATTTTACCAAACAGCACCTTGCTCGCTGTTGGGGAGGGGAGTCGTTATTGACAGACGTTTACAGTCGTTCGGTTCTGTTCGTTGACGGCATTGCTGGGCGGAAGCTATCCTCACGCTGGCAAGCCGAGGTCTCTTGTTTCTGTTAGAAGTAATGCTGTAAACAAACGAAAGCCCATAAGTCAACAAGCAGTAAAGCAGTTGGATTGGATTGATGGGAGGAAAAGGCTCGTGGAAGATGTGAGTGGAAGTAGGTCCCACCCCATGGTGGTGGTGATGTATCAGAGCGAGGATAATAAATAAAAATATGCTATCCACCAACAACCGATCGTCCCGAAATGTGTTGAGGCGTAAGCGATAAAATACACTCACTCGCACGGAAGGCACGGCCACTGCGAAAGGATACTACGCATCTCTGCCCGTGGAAACGACGAAACATGAGAGCAAATGTGGCATAGAGTGGCGATATGATGATACTGCGCCAGCGAAACCGCGGGCGGCATTCCATGTTGGCGGACGTCGAAAAGCAATTTTCTCCTCGACTTGCTGCTAGACCACCTCCCATTTCTAGCAGATTTCACGCCAACCGCCGCGAGCATAATCTGCATAAGACGTGAGGTCAAGGAACAGGAAGTAGCCGGCAGGGGATGAAGTGTGTAATCAAAGATTTCCCACGAAGCTGTCGAGTGACTTGGTTTCGGGTGAAGCTGCGACAGGACTCAAACATTAAACCTATCTCTTGTCCTAAGGACTCACCAGACGTAAATAGGAGCTCAGAGGGCACAGTGGGAATTAACTCAGTCAAAATTGAAGTCAAAAAGGAAGTATATTTGCAGTGTTTTGTTGACTTTCTGTTTTTTTTAAATTAAATTATCCAATTAAATTATTTTGTTCCGGAGTTTTTTTTTTGACAGTTGCTTTGATTGATTTGAGTTTATTTTTAAGGTTCTTTTCACAATGTTTGAAAGGTTTCCTTATTGACTTTGAAATTATTTTTCAAAACACCTGTTTTCTTTTAACAACAATAAATTAGACATGTTTTTGCACCGAAAGTAGCCAATTCTTCCTTCCAATATTTGTTTAAAGATATTTTACAAGCAGAAATTTTTCTGACAAATGAAAGAAAAACTAAAAAGGTATAAAAATGTTCAAAATAATAAGCAGCATTATGGTCAGCCCGTCCTTGTTAAATTAAAAAAAAGGTTATTAAAATTTATTTTTGTCCACTTTGTAGAGCAAAATCAAGTTTTGTTGACTGAAAAAATTAAACAAGTGTTAATTAAACAAGACAAATTTAAACATATTTGACAAATGGTCACCAAATTGCATTACGCAAATAAAATGAAAAAGGTAACCGTCTAAAACCCTCCGGACGAAACCAAAAATATTTTTACGCAAAAGTAAAGTCTGTCAAGACTCCAAAATTAAACATTTGTTTGGAACTTAATATTCCATTTGGTGAAACTAATTATTATCACCAAATTCTTTCATTTGAACAAAATAAGATCTGTGCTATTTTATTTAAGTTACATTGGTGTTCAGTCCCATAATATCCATGCTTAAGACAATTCGCAATTTTGACATAACAAACCATTCTTATTGTTTTTGTGACTCGAACATGATGTTGCCTTGAAATGTCCAGTGATTCCGAACTGGTCCCGTTTTATCCCACTGTTTGGACTATGTTTTCAAGAATTCCGGCAAATCAAGTAAGAAAGATGTGGTCGGGTGTGCTGAAAGCTGATATGTATATTTTCAACCGGCAGGGCTGATACCGAGCTAAACATTTGCCAGCAAAAAGGTATATCATACCGACATCCTTTCGGTTTACGCTTGTATGTGTGTCGTATTTATCTCTTGTCTGCCCGAAGGCGCAGTCTTCCCATTTTTTTGCGGTTACAAGACTGCAAAGTGAAGAAATCCTTGTTTATTATCGAGGCAACATAGCTAACAGCCGGCAATTTGCCGGTTACTGTTGGGAACCTCCCTCCCGACGCGGCCCAACTGCCACAAACGGCCGGTACCAAAACGCAGCCCACTACACGTGTGTGTATTCGTGTGTTCCCTGGTATAGCGTAGAACACATTTTCGCCACGACACCAAGGCGCGCTTTCCCGATCCCTTTGAACATTATTTTTGGGATCATAATCCGGCCCCAAGGCTACACTCCGGTACCGGCAGGTGGGGTGCGAGGAAGGGATGGGAGAAGTTTCTGTGTGTGTGAGTGTGGTTTTGCTATTTACCCCACAGGCAAATCGGCATCCTCAAATGCGGAACACATGCACAGTCAACGCTTCCGCGCCACTATAATGGAGACGCCTTGTGTTTCACCGTGCGTCGATCTTGTACGGTGGCACGTGTCGTTGTCGCGTACGGATCATATACCTTTCTGTTTAGTTTCGGTATTGCTGGGTACGGTTGGGTGCAAAGGAAAATTATGTTCCACTCCACATATTATCTACAGCAAGCGGTAAAGCGACTGGCTTGGCCCGTAACGTACAGTCGGTCTCAATGACTCATTCCGTTAATGTAAGGGCCAGTCTTTTTTATTCAGCTTATTTTATTATCTTATTCCTCTCATGCAAAACAGAGTTAATTACAATATAGAAGTAAATTTAAAAATTAATCATTTGATTAAGACAAATAAGCAGTCTTGCAATAAATGAAATATAATCCTTTCTTTTCGCGAACATCAGCGTTCCTACCCGACCAGATAAGGCCGCTCCAACTTTGTTGCATTAATCTCCGGGACAACCCGAGTAGTGTGGTGGTTTCTGCCTGACGTCACGAGGCATGCGTAACGACGGAACAATTGATTAAGAACCTTTTACGCTTTTAACGCTAAACGGGTAGGGCTTAAACTTCAGCTGGGCCTTACTCGAGTGGTGGGTGGTACGTGGTTTCACTTATCAGTGGGAAGGTTGTGCGATTAAACCGACGCTTCAAAACATTCATTCATGGCAGCAGTGATCGAAGTGCGATAAATGGACCCATTTGCCAGTGGCGCCTGCATAACGCACAGCCAGGTCCGGCTTCGTGCGTATTGTTATTTTGCCAGATAAGTACATTTCAACGTTGGATTATCCATCTCACTCCCGGTGGGCAGGTATAATCCAACCAAAATCCCGCACGACACTGACCGTTTGGTGCTGATATTTCGGCTAATTCCTACGAACGTATCACACACACACACACACACACCCATACATGTCCCATCAATGGCAATCGATCGCGTGAAAGGGGTTTAGTGCGGATGGTTGCGTGCGGTCAGTGCTGATTCGCATGATGTTCTTCATCCGGTCCCTTCACTGCCCCTGCTTGTTTCACCCTTCTCCGTCCTGGCGGCGGAAATGTTAGAGTGCGTATTTATTTACAAGCCGCAAAACAGGAAATGTGTGATGGAAATAGCAAATGAAAAAAAAAAACAGAACCGTTCACAGTTAGCCACACACAGTGGTGCAAACAATGTTTTGATAAGTCGTGGGCAAACATATTTTTTGCGTATGAGAAGACCTCATATGCACATATGTCTGTAAACTTGAAAGTGAATCAATTCATGATAGTTTAAAGATTGCTTAAAGTTTAACTTTTTACAATACTTTAAACACACACCGCGATCTAAATATAATCATAAATTGCAAATTGCAATAAGTGGGAATGATTTTTGTATCTAATACAGTGTTTTTTAATTGATAATGGAATGGCGTCGGCCGTTTTTGTAGGCTTCTTAGATGAAATGGTAAACTCTTACCCTGCGCTGACAGGCCGTGACAATATCATTGGCTTCGTTTACAATATCATGTGGAGCCTACAAAAACGATCAATGCTTGTACATTATCAACTGAAAACTCCTGTCAATTTATTATTTTGTACATTAAAACTTTCTTATCTTTTACCTTTTTTTAGCCTGTTTACTGCTGTGAGTGCTTTCGAATGAAGTTAGATTTCGCTTTAGGTTCCTGTTATGGGAAAGCTTATCATACTTTTCTTATCTCATGCAATAGTGCGGAGCAAAAGAAAATAATCAGTATTACTTAAGTGTGTTAAAACAACAGTATGTTTTTGTACGTGTTTAGCTGCAAATGTGAATTTTGGTTTTTTATTCCTTTTGAATTCTTGTTTAATTGATTTGAATTCTTGAGTTTTTGATTTACACTCTTTCTCAATTATACATTTCTAATCAAGACTTATTTTTTTAATGTTTTTGGTGTTTTTTTTTGTTAACATTACCTTTTTTATGTTTTATTTGTTATATTTACTTTACTTTAATTTATTTCAGTTAGCTTATATGTTCTTACTCTTTTATTGATTCGCTTGTATTGAATTACAGGGGTTTTCAGTTGATAAGGCAATAGCATCCATTTGTATGGCAGGCTTCTTAGATTAGGTAATCAAATATCTTTTATTGTGATGTCTTCAGATGATATTGTCATAGTAGACGTTGTACACGACCTCCCAGCGTACGGGCAAGTAAGTGCTGTAATGCTATTGTCTTAGCAACGGAAAATCTCTGTCAGTTAAATAGTTACTATTTAGTTACTATTAAAAGTTATTTATTTATCAAAAACAAAAAAAAATCAAGCAACCTCTCATTCAATTAAACATATTGTTAACAAACTTGAAAGATTCCCACGTCTCTATTTCACGAATGTTCTTTCCCATATCTGAACCTCACATTACATATCTTTGCGCAACTTTCGCGCCCTGTTCTGTACATACGTATGTTGCCTTTTGCAACCATTTCTGCTGACGCATCGTTGCGTTATCGTGCCAGTAGTGTTCGTGTTGGTTCGGGCGCGTTTTCATGTTTAATCTTTGAAGATGCGCCAGGAAGACAATCGAAACGGAACCCTTCATCAACGCCTCGGTACAACGCGGTACAGGGATTGTTTCACCCGCATTCACTGACCCTTTTTGATCCGACAAAGGAGCTCCGGGCGCGGGTAATGACGAAAAGCGGCAACAACAACAACCACGCAGAGAATATTGATTCGCTTATCAAGGTCATTAGTGTTATTCACATTCGTCACCTTGGCGTTGCTTCACTCGCGTGCAAAGAAGGTTATGTTGTTATGTGTTATGTTGTTCTCTCTCTCTCTCTCTGTATCTCTTTTTCTCCTTCGACTTGTTGTTACTTTACTACAACATTGACTGGCAAAACAGATTTTGGAGAAGTCAATGACAGGTTCTCTACTATGCTGTTGATTGAAGAGGCCGCAGCATCACAAAGGAGATAATCGGTGGTAGGAGTAGGAAAGAACCAAAACATAACAACATTCACACACACACACACACACAAACGCGCAGACGAAACGCTCTGAGAATGGGAACAAATCGTACATAAAAAATACACAGTCCAAGAGCAGCGAGATAAAGCACCGTTCTCGTTAATACACGTCACATGTTAACATTCCAATGATGCTGATTGTGCAATGATTTTGAATGTCGGCCCGCAAAATGGTCCCCCCCAACTTCTTGTGGGCATTTATTTATAAACCTTCGCACACACACACACCCGGGCACGCACGCATAAGGATCACCACCGAGAGTCGCCGATGGGTCATAAAAAGCTAAGATGGATTAAACGTACTCGCGCACTCGCCATACAGGCCGGTAATTGTGGAGGTTTCGTTCGGTCTTCTTCTGCTGGCTTTTATCAACTTCACCCACCACCGGATGGACGAGTCGGTTTTCGGGAGGGAGACCATAAGGCATTAAAGAAATAAATAAGCACACAAATTCCCAGACCCAACAGCTACACCAAAAACTCGTCCTCATCTTCTTCTCGGTATCCAACATACGCACACACACGCATGTGGGACACACAGAGAGCAAAAACAACAAAAAAAGGGCGCATAAATTTGAGGGTGCTCCCTTTCGTCGGGGTCCCCCAAAATATTTGGGGCAATTTTATATTAAAATGAGACATTCGCCAATGTGGATGGGAGGGTAAAAAAGCCACTGCCTATCTGTGTGTGTGTGTGTGTGTGTGTGCGTATCAATGAAGCTAAAGATGGGGAGCAGAGTAGGCTCTCGCCATGCTGCCGCGTTTCTGCCGCGAGAAAGAAATGCTCCCATTCGGTAATTGAGTCGGGTTTCGCGGCAATATTACGCGGCACCCGATAATACTGATTGTAAGTGAGACAGTGTGCAAATGCATGAGAAGAAAGGTTTGTGTCTGTGTACGTGTGTGTGTATCAAGGCACAAAAATGAACCAGCGAGATTACAAATTCCACGTAGATTTTCTGCCACCCAAAGCACTGTAGCTTTGGCGATGCGTTTTTTGGCGTTTTTTTTTTTGTCGCTTGTTTCGCTCGCTCAGTTACAGTTATAGTACCGTATCAGCGAAGTAAAGTATTCAAATAGATAGGAATAATAAGGCTCCCGGCTCACTTGCTTGCTACATTTGGGCCGAAACCTTCTTTCGTATGCAGCGTTTGACACGGAAGAGAAGGGCTGAATTAAAATTATGTAGATGAACAACGGTTCACCGGTTTCGTGTTTTTGTGCAAGAAATAGAATCCCTCTCCATAGCCCAAGACACGTAAAGCTGTATGTAAGTGTCCGTGTGTGTTTGTGTGCGTGCGTGTGTTGGGGGGGATTGAGTTGCTCGTAACAAACGAGAGTTCGTTAAAAAGCTACCAATTATCAATTGGCCTGGAGCGCTCACGGGAAAGGGTGCGGAAGAGAAGAGAAGAAGGGAGGAAAGGGTGAGTCAAATTTATTCTTAAAAGCCATCCCTTCTCCACCATCATACACATCATTATGCCGACTCCGTGAAGTCGTCAGCGATGAATACTCGACAAGTGGTTACAGTGTTCTCGCAATACTGTGTATTTTGCTTGTTTTAGAATTTTTATCAGAACATTAACTTTCACTGTAGATAGTAAATTGTTTATAAAAACACCTTTGAACTATATCACGTACCTCACAGTTTTTACTTCTTGTTCTTGTAAGTATCTTTAGTAGTTTAGTATCTAGCAATTTTAATCTAGCTGTTTTATGGCTATTTTAAATTATTTTAACGTTATGTGTTTGGTTTATGATTTATACTTTAGCTTATTCTAGGTTGAAGAATTAATTTACATGATTTGTTTTTTTGTTGTTGTCTTATAATCAAACAGTAATAAATACATTTTTGCTGCAAAGATACATTTTTGTTGAGAATATTGGTATACCATCTTCAACAAAAGTGTTCAATATTGACTTAAGAAGATAACTATCAACATGTTCAAACACTTTGGCAGATAGAGAGTATTTGGGCAGGCTATCGAATCAAAATTGTCTGTACTTATCTACTACTTGCTCATTTAAAAGCCGCTAAAACTGCTCTACGGTCCTGATCTGCTGCAAAATTCCTTTATAGTGCTCAAGGTCCAGTGCCATCGTCTAGCAAAGTAATATTACGGCCTTTCTAGCAGATGCATCAATTTCAACTCAATGTCACCTTCAACTCAATGTGGCATTACCATACCAGCTCTGTCCATGTCTCTGTCCAAGTCCTAAAAATATTCAACAAATTGGAACACATTTTTCTAAGGAATACTTATTTTTTACTATCGAAGTGAGGGTCTTTGAAAATGGCCCTTTCTCAAGCTACAACAGAAGCATGATTAACAGAAAATAGAAAATGCCTTCAAAACTGCTCTATTCTATGCCTTGCATAGAAATGCATTCTGAGGTTGACGGACAAAAATTAATCACTTTTGTTTGATATCATTCATAACAAAAAATACACCAAATTTATGAAAACTGGTAAAGCAATGTTCCATAATTCAGTACTGGATTGTATCTTTTTGAAATTTTGGTATGCTACCCACACTCTGGTTCACAGATCGAGGTATAATTGGTCCGGAATAGTCTAGGTTTAGTATCATGTTATTTCCAGGGCTATATTACATCTGTAATCAGTTGATATTATTTTTCCAACTTTTAAAACATTTCCAATTTAAAATAAAATTTGTTCTTACTCAACAAAGCTAGCTCTAATGGCATTAATAAAGTATTCGCACACATAATCCTCACCAAAAACCCGAGCTGAAATAAATTAATTACGATCGCCTCGTAAAGCAAAACTTAATAAGATGGCAATAAATAGTAAGCCACATTACTCAATTGAACCATCACCATAAAACTGGCGTGAAAACCACTGTAAAAAGGGGATACGGCCAAAGACAAAACACTAACGCACAAAAAAAGAGTCACACATTCGCCTGATTGATGAGGCGCACCATTGCAACGGAGTGCATTAAATTATGCCATTAAACGCCAACACAAAAACAAAAAAGAAAATGTTGAGTTTTTCAACACTTCATCGGCCGGTCCTGATTGGAAATTTAATTTTTCTTTCCCTCCGTCCTCCGTTCACCACACCGAGCACGATAGGGAAGCCTTTCCTTGTTTTTGGGGTTTCGGTTTTTTTTTTTGTAACGTCTGTTTGCACAATAAACCAGCATTTTATTAATAACACGTAATGATGGTGGACAAGGTAGCTGGACGAAACCGTAAACGTTTCTTCATTATTGCACGCTCGTCGGCGCGTTTTTGTTTCCTGTGTTTGTCACGAAAACGGTCGTTGTTGTTGTTGTTGTTGTTTGCGGTTCCGTTTTGCCGTCCATTTCGCAAAACCAACAACAACAAAATGCTCAAGAACCGGTTCAACACGATTGGACTGGATGCGTGAATTTTACGCGCGCGCGCACCGTACTTGCGCAAGGGGATCACCGGCAAGGGGATGAAGGATGCGCGTGTAAAGTAGAGGAGGTAGAGGTTAAATTATTCACTTTTAAAGGTTACCTATATCGTTTGATTTATAAAACTGCGGTTCGAAAAATAATACCCCTTTTCTAGTGGGGTCGCTTAAAGCTGGTAAAGGTTTCCGAAAGGCGGCTCACCCCGCCGCTGTCCGATGACCTTAGAAAGGGTTCGCTCGTTTTGCGTCTTCTAGCAGGTGAAGCTCGGCAAAAGGGGAGCTTTTCGTTTAATCAGTCAATGTCTGCGCTTAACAACTTGCTAACCTCCTTGCTAACGCGATCAACGAACTGGAAAACGGAGCCCGCGCGGTACACGTGGTGTGTCGAATTTAACCACTAAAACAATCGCCCGCGTCTCGATCTAGTTCGATAGCAAGCCGTTAACATTAGCGCCTTGTATCTTTCTTGTAGTTGCCTTCGGTGTGTCAGATGCGTTGTAGATGGATTGGTACAACCATCCTCGGATGAAGCCACATCAGCAGCCCCTGATCGTACTGCTCCGTAGCACCATTTGAATTTTATTGCACCTTACACGCACGCAACTCAGTTTGATTACCGGCGTTTTTTTTTGTTTTTCGTTGTAGCCTCTTTTATTACACCCATCCGGTTTTTTTTTCAACAAAATAAAACGAACCACTATGATCTCTCGATTACGAAAAGCCCGCGATACGTGCTGCGAGGAGAAACCTTTTCTAAAGTATGGTAAATTTGAAAAGGTTTTAGAGCACTCCGCTATTTTTAGGGCTACTTCTTCTTCTTCTTCTTCCTTGGCATTACAACCTCTAGAGGTCTCGGCCTGCCATTTCTGGATGGGATTTGAATCCCGGTTCTGCCGTGTGAAGACCGGCGCCGTTATCGCCTCGGCCACCGGACCGCCTTAGGGCTACAGGGTGTTCAAAAAGATGGAATACACTTTACAAATATATTAAAAGCATAAGATATACTTTTCTGAATCTATTTTTGTTGATATTCCGGTTTCTTAGATTCCAGATCTAAGAAATGAGCTTCGAAAGTTGGGCGCTCACTTCTAGGAATTAAGGTCCGGAGAGCTGAGAGGTCCAAAAGTCGTTTCGAGGAAATCTGTCAAATTTTTCCAGACACCAAGCTTGGATGATATTCGCTGTATGGACATATTCTTCGTAGCCTTCATTTTGAAAGAAGTGATAATCCTTTCCGTGAAAGTCCTGAGATATCCGTGACTACAGCCTTCTTCAGAACTTCAATCTAATGGTACGCGGCGAAGGTTTTTTAAGTTTTCGATAAGCACGAGTGAGAATTACTCATACTTGGATAGGACCTTCGATAACCGGCCTGACGTTCCTGAGCTCAAGATTAAATTCAGCGATAGTGTTGGTAGCCTTCGTCCCTCTCCCTCATTCTCTGCCCTCACCTTGAATCTTGGCCTCACAAAGTAACTCTTCGTACGCTTCGAGCTCTTTGCCATCAGTAAACGCTGAGCTACCAATAGCCCTCACCTCTCACCTATTAAAGTGCAGCTGATCCCTCCTCTTTAACAAGAGCTACTTGACACAACACTTGATTGAGGGATGCCAACCTCAGTACCCTCAGCCGACCATTTTGAACATTATTTGGCTGGTGTAAGACAAAAAGTTTCTCATTAGGAAGAAGAACCTACTAACCGGAGACTCGCAAAAATAACACTTAGACTATGTCAAACCCCTTCTTCGTTGAAGCCTCCGATACCATGTGAACCTTGCGATTCGTGTACAGCTTGTATGCCAGATCATTCATCCGATCCGATCGACTAATCCAGGTTTGCAGCAGTATTTCGGACCGAGCGTTAATTTTTTCGGAAAAAACCCGCTCTTCCTCCATTATGTTGGTTGCTGGCGACCTCGTGGAACACGGTCTGCCAGATCAAGCACGGTCTTTGACCGAGCCCATCTCCAGGTTCCATCTTACAAAATTGTTGTATCTTAGTTCTGCTTCACCTCGTGGGTCTCTAGGTCTCTCACCTTTCACAAACAACTTAACTACAACGTCTTACAAACTACTTTATGCGCGGTATACTAACAAAAAATGATCGCCTCGAGACAGCCTATATATGAAGCCAAAGCCGAAAAAAAATTACCAAGACACAAAAAATGCAAAACGTTGTATTTGAGCTTATTGAAAACCCTGTAGAAAAAGAAATATTATTACTTTGCGTAAAAAAAAGGACAAATAAGTTGGAGGTTAAAACTTCTTCACTCAATAAATAATTTCCAAAAAAATAGATTCACACACACACACATACACATCTTCCCATTCCCACTTGTCACCTTCCCATCCTAATTGACCTTAGAAGTTTGCCTAAATCACTCGATCTTTCGACTTGCGGTGAGGGTGCCCGCGGGTGGTGTTATTTTTTTTCTCTTTCTTTGTCGCATAATGATGGTTATTTCTGTTTGATTAAAATTTATTTTGTTTTCGCGACAAAACGAAGCCAAAGGGGGTGTCAAAATGTGATCCCGACCCGACGATGTGGGGGTTTTGTTTTTCACAGCTTTTGTTGTTGTTGTTGTTGTGTGAAGGCTGTGTTTGTTATTGCGGTGAATCGTGTTTTTGTGCAGTGGATACGCACATACTAGAAATAAATTGAACATTCGCTGCCACCGTTTGCGTTCCCATTGTTCAGCCTGAGTAGAAATAATCATTCACCTCAACACAACACACAAATGAGCCGAACCGAGTGGTCAGGAAGAGAGGTGCTCGCGTTGTGTGATCGTCCACCACCATCAGGCCAGTTTGATTTCCTCCCATTGTGAAGGTTCTTGCCCCGATATCGATATGGGGCCAGCCAGTACCACCCATGGTTCCAATAAACGGAACATGGTCGCTTGTCGTGTGCGGCTCCTTTCTTTCCGACGTGCGTACATTTATGATTGCTGATTGAGTTAAAAGGGTCGAAATGTCAATCGCGGCATCGTGGTAACGATAGAAACCTCGGTTCGGTTTTCGGTGGAATTGGTAGCCCTCGGTTCATGCATTTCGGTGGTCACCGTTTGCAAAAACATTTAACCAACCCCGGGTCAGGGTTATGTTAATTGAAGCTGTTCGTTGGAAGTATGCGGAGAAGTATCATCATTTTAATTCGCCAACCTAAATGGCGCTCACCAATCTCGGTAGCCCATTCCGTGTGTCTCAATCGGCACGCACTAGCGGATCGGTGGTTGCTTTATCTTATCACAACGTTCGACTGGCACCGGTTGGGTAAGTTTTTGATACCTTCCCAACAGCCGCTGCCCAATCTGCCCGATAAACATCTTCCAGAACGGTTTTCCAATCATCGGCCGAAACAAGTGAATGTGCGGCGAAGCGCAATTCTTTGACCGGTCCGGCAATGACAGAAGCAACGCAATCACTAAAACAACAAAGCGTATCAGTGTGTTGCTATTTTCGACGCCCGCGATCACGCTGTTGACAGCCGAGTCAGCTTCGAGTGGACTTCGAGCACACACATGGGCCAGCACGGACAATAACACGATCGGTGTAAGCTTTTCCGTCGTACGGATTGAAGCTTTCCTTGCAGAACACTCTGTTTACGGCTGATGCTAGACCGGTTGGGGCCAATTTTCCCGGAACTGATTAAAATCACCGACACCGGCTGCGTGCTGTGCCGGGTTGGCGAGGTTGTGTGGTTGGACAGAAAATAACACTTTTCAATCAACACTTGATAATCCGACCGGAAGGTCAGGTCGAGAAGATGGTTATCGTGCACGTTGGATTAATTATTTTTGTTGTGATGGTGGCCCTTTTTCTTTAATGTTTGTAAACGTCTGCTGACGTCCGGATGGGAACGTTGTTTTGTAACCTTGCTCACACGGGTGCGCACAAACAAACAAAACCTCGGGACTTTCCCGGCGATGTTCACCGGGAAGGACCACCAAAAAGGACTCGCGAACCAAATAAAAAAAACCGGGAGTAATAGTAAGCGCATGGTCTTTTTCCATTTGGAATATTGTTTATTAATGCACAAAAGCGTCCTCGGGGACGAGACCCGGACTCCCCCGGACCGGTGGTCGTGCCTGGAAATCGTAAAATTCTATCGGCATTTCGTGTCTGCCCGCTTTTCCTACGTCCTTCACCTGTGTGTGTGTGTGTGTGTGTGTGTGTGCGTGTGTGCTACTGGGGAGTAAATGTAAGGTTATGTCTAAAAATAAAGCTTTTTACGGTGTGTAGGTATGTGACGGGCGGCTACAACACGAGCTGGCATGAGGGGATTGTATCGTAAAACGCAATAAAAGCCTCCATTTCCGGCCAGAGGGAAACTGGCGCCATTTTTGGGGGTTCTCTCTCTCTCTCTCTCCCTATCTCTCTCGCGCTCACTCTCCGAGGATTATTTAATAAATGTTTTGAAATCGAGAAACGAGGACGTAAGAAAATGGCAAAGCTATTCCGACTCTAAACGCCATACATCACCATTTGTTTCCCAACTGATTTATAAGGCTTTTATAGCATTTTCGGCGCTATATTAGTTTCGTTATATAGCTAACTTTTACCCTTCAAAATTGGCTAAAGCATCTTCAAAATTAAAAAAAAAACTTCTTAATAAACTTATCGCACTTGAGTGAGTTCTTGATTCTCATTTTCATATCGTTTGTACAATTAGCCCTGGATAACTGGAGCACCATACACGCGTCTGTGACGCGATTTGCAATTCCAATCCATTTACCCCCAAATTGTTGGGTTCCCTCGGGAGTTACATTTTAACCCGGTGTCTGTCATTCGGCTGAACGCTAGCCGAATCACCTCCAATTACATTCATTAATCATTGCTAATTATCCCGATCGGCGGGCTTGGCTCGGTGGATGAAATTTTCAAAGTCAGCCTTGCGGAAAATGTGGTTTATTTATTCCATAATTTAGTTTTAACTTTTTATTCTACCTCGTTCCGTAGTGCTCCGGTGGAAGAGCGTTCCCATTATCTTACTTAAAAGCTGCACAGTAGTTGCTGCTTAAATGAGTAAATCACGTTTGATGGCGAAAATACTATTACTTCCTTCGTAAGATGAGCCGTGAAGTTACTTTGTGCCACTAATTAGCTGGTACTATAATCTGTTAAGGTATGTTTTAAAAGTCTTTTGACATGAGTTATTTACAATGGAAACTTAAAAGGCTGTAAGATGCATAATTTTTTTTGACACACCTTACTCGATAAGTTTTAAGCAACGTATATGTTTAAAAGCAAGCAACTAATATTTTCATTAATGCAGTAAACAGCGTTGTGGGTAGAAGAACCCATAACATATTTAATTCCCTACGTTGTAGGGTCCCTCCGTCAACCAACGGGCCGGCATAGGAACGATCGCGATTGCTAAGGGCAAAAGGATAGGTGCATCTTCAGTCTCTTTGCACGAAACAAGTGTAATAACGCACTAAAATGTGTATTTTTCTATGACTAAAATTTCCACAATTATCACACGAGTTTCTTTTCGCAAAAATTTCGCTGATTGGCAGCTTTGACAGCTTTTGAAATTAAATGTGCTCTAATAAGACTACCCTTAGAAAGGCATACCATAGACGGAGTAAGACATCCGTCTAATCGTATTACGAACGCAAAAACAAGGTATTCGGTTGGCTAATTAAGAGCAAACAGAGCAAAACCTTTGACATACAATCACACCCAAATCTGCGTCAACCGTTGGCTACAAAGAAGCAGAAATAGATTTCATTTCTCTTAATTAGAGAGCTCCTAACCGTAGGTTGGTTGCCTCTTTATTTAAGTCATAATTTTCCATGAATAACTGCGTGGTCCTGTTTTTTTTATGAAACACCCTTTTGTAGAGTTCTTTGTCGTACTGTTCCATACCACGCGAAAGTATTTCACAGCATACCGACATGATTGACCTGGCGTCTCCATCGAAGCAGGTGTTCCTGTGCTTCACACTTCCGTTTTTGTGCTCGGCAATTGAATATTCTCGGCATCGGGTTTTCCACACCCATAAATACCATTATCATTTTCCGGCTTAAGGGGCGTGTGAACCAACTCTGTCATGTTGCGTTTGGCGAGCGCTCTCTCTCACACACACAGCACATAAATTCTCGGCACGAAAGTGACAATAAAACAAACCGAAAAAGAAGCAACTGATACAACAACTCTTCATGCTCTTCGCTCCAATCTGCCTCGACGTCTGGTTAGGGCAATCTTGGCTTGGCAGCACACCGACGCGTCTAATCATTGTCAAAATCCACCCACTGCATTAGCACTTGAGCAGCGCAGGCAACTCGGCGTGTGTAGTCTGTTTCCCATTCAACGATGGTTCCGTCCGAGGTGAACATCCTCCGCGTGGACTAGAGAGTTACCTAGCCACTGGTAAGGCGTGGGGAGGAAGGAAAAGGAAAGGTCAGAGCTATAGGATAGGGAGCCCTTGATAAAGTGTTTCACCCGGCGAGTCACTGTGATACGCAGACCCGGAGATCGAAATCCGACACAGCCACAGGTTCTCTAAATAGATCAGTACCGCACGGACCAGAAAGACGTCGAGCGCGTCTGTGCATCGTTGGGCACGCTTTGCACAGAAGCGACGCCAATGGTGTCACAAGTGTGCCCGCTAAGGCTAATGTCGAGTTGCCAATTAAAATTTCTACATTGTCGTAGGTGGACGTGATAGTGTTGGGAGGACTCACAGTTGCGAAGAATCTCACTTCCGTAGATATGAAGTAGCGCACGCGACCTGCTTGTTGAAACTGAGTGGGGCCGTGTGGGATGCGTTATGTTCATGCGATCGGTTTTAAAAGGTTCATAAATCATTCACAACTTAATTAGCTGTTTGATGCACCTTACCACAGCGCACCAACGTAATCGTTCGTTTCGTGGTAAACTAACGAGCCAACGAGGATAACACAAAATGTTTGAGGCGTTTGCTGGATAAACTTTTGCTGGTAAGCCACTTTGAAAGTTACTGCTACTCTAACGCTTCGACGCGATATCGATTGCATGGGTTAGGTTTGCGAGTTTTCGAGTTCAAGGGGCCGAAGATTAGAAGGCCATCGATCGATATCGAACTGGAGGAAAGCACTCGAAAAAGTAAGCGATAAAGTATCTCATCTCATTATCAAGAGGGTTCGGGCCGTTTTTTATGATTCTATTCAAGTCGTACTAGACACGAGTCGAGTAGTGGCATAGCGGGAGGCTAAAGTGGACAGGTAATGGGAAGTTCCACGAAACGATGGAGAACATTAGCCGGTGAATCATCGGCTCGTAATGTTGCATCAAATCTTGGGTCCTGGTCACTCAAGGCCTCCCAGGAGAATTGACCAATCGTGGTGTCCGGTTTTGTAATGATTCCTCGATTAACGATGATTTGTATGAGTTATGAGTAGATTCGACTATTTACTGGATCAGATCTGGCCAATGCGCTCTGTTGCCGGAGTCGAATCCGGATCCTGAATCAAATCACGAGTAAGGAATCAACAACGAGTCCTGAATCAAAAAGATGTCCGGAATCAAATACGAGTCCCGAATTGATCGGAATCATTGCTTCGGATCGTAACGGGCTCGTTATTATGTAGGATCCGATCGGAGTTGTTATTTCGATCCCAGAGCGTCTATCTCTACACTGCAAAAAAACATTTTTTACGAACTACCCTCTGTTTTGGAGACTCCACAGTTACCTCATTTCTAATAAATATTTTTCCCATCTTTTTTCTTTTCAGAATGTTATCACCAACACGAAACGAAACTTAGTGTGAACGTTCCTGAAGTGTAAAAAACCAATTCCTTTAACAAAAACAAAAACTCGACAAATGAAAGCTCTCTTAAAGCATCTCAAAATATTCCCACCAAAGACGATGGCGCCGGCACTGCAGCCATGCGGGATGCGCTGTCAAACGTTTGTCCTGCTGCTCCTGTACGCCACCATCATTGGGAACGTGTTCGGTCAGCTGAATTCGCAAAGCAAGGTCAAATCGGTCGAAATGTTCGAGTTCGAATGTTTCCCACCGTCCCAGAAAGGTAAATCTATGCAGTCAATGTCCACGTGTCGGGGTTTGAATGATTATCCTCCTCATTGTCTAATTTCCTGATCGACTTGATCGGCCTCCCGGATTAGAGGGGCGATCGATTTCAAACTTGGTGCTCGGTATTCCAATTCCATTTCGTCATAATTGTTTTGTTTTCTTTCACTCGCTCTCCTCACTCGGATACAGCATTAGCCGAGAGCGATAATTTATTGCACAGGTTTTGTTTTCGTTTTTTTGTCTTCAGGGTGGGATTTTTTTTCGCTTCTACCACGTCCGGAAGCGAAAGGCTACCCTGCAGCGTGTGTATGTATATATTTATGCAAAAGCAAAATGTCGTTGACATCGTTTGCATAATTCATTTGCTTCTCCAAAAATCACCTGTTTTTGCTGCGTGCCACAGCAACCATCGACTCTGGCATGCGATACGATAGGGGTGGATATCCTGCCACCCCGTTGGCGATTTCTTTCCCGAATGGGTTTGTAAATGAGAGGCAGCCTTTTCTGTGTGAGAATGTTTGCTTGGGTGTGTGCGAGTGTGTGGTTGTGTAGGTGAGTCGATCAAACCATGACGGGGCGCGGGTACGATGTTAGATGTAACTTTGTTTTCTTTCTGTTTGGGAGGATGTTGAGAAGGGAAGAGGAGGATGGTGGTGGGGTCTATTTTTGAAAATAGGTCTCCCCCTAACTCGGAGGTTCGGTACCTGAGTCGCTCCCTCACAATCGATTGGAATTTCCATTTGTATGCATGTAAATTAGGAGTTGCCGCGAGCAACTCGCAATACCAAGTTGGCAGCCAATTTTGGGGGTTGATTTTTTAGAGCTAAATGATAATGATCGCCGCAAGATGTTGCCCAAGATCTCAGACGCTACAGCAAGCTAGGTGAGAATGGTTCAAATTTGGTCGGTTATTGAAATCGTTTTACAACTGCGATTGACTACGATAGGGGCTTGTGAATGGTGTAGCTCAAATTGCTGGCCCAGGATCAATAAAAATGGATGAAAAATAGCACCCAATCGTCTGAAGCGTTTGGATTGAACATTTTTGAGGTTAATTAGCGACGTTTAAAATACCACAATGTGTCCGGGTTCGTTTGATAGAAAATTTCCAAAACTCCTGCTCAGTTCATTCCAGTTCAATACCTTACGAGGAGATAGCCATCCACAGTTTACATCCCAGTAGGCGGCTTTAGGGCCGAAAACTTTTGCCCTGTTTGCTGATGCCAACGCTTAACGTTAATCAACAACGAATCGAGCAACCGTTGGGAATTTCCCACACACACACACACAAGTGTGCGCTGTAAGTGGTTTGGAATGTTCTTTCGTCGCCTGCCAAAAGAAAAAGTAGGCCAAGCGAGATTAAATGCTGGCCACTTCAACCGTGCGTAAAAGTTAAAACCGACGAAGCCGGGGAAATTGTCGGTCTGCCGGTTGATCGATATTTTTGAGTTTCGCTTTTCGCACACAAATTTGGTTTTTAGGAGTTCAAAGAAGCTTCCTGTTGCCTCGAGTTTTTAACTTTTAACATTTTTATGTTGATGTGTTTTGGATCTTGGGATGTAAGTCGGTGTAGCCCAGGGAGCTGTGACGACTTCCGTGCTCGTGAGGGATTTTCCACCTCAACAAGCAGCCGAAAGCAATAAATTTGAAATGATGAACTGATCCGCCAGATGGAAACTTTTGCACGGTGAAAATGTTGTTGTGCGCGCCCATCAATCCGTCAATAATTATGCGCTAGAGTGGAGCGCGGGACACCATTTTCTATTTTTATGATCCTATGCAGCTTCATTGGGCGAAATTCTCTCCTGGAGAAGGACTTGATTCCAATTTGTACTTAAATATTATTTTAATGCAAAGGAAAGTAAAATCGCTTCAAATAAGCGAGCGTTTCCACACTGACACGTGCCTTCTCATCTTATCATAGTTTCGCCACTGACATTGTACGCGCTTCACTGCTGCCAAGGACAGTACGATAGCATTCCAAGGAACATGACAGCATACGCATGCAATATACGTCAGCAACAAACGCCCTATCAGTGATGGAAAGCAATACTACACTCTTTTTTCTGTAGTAGCCTTCAAAATGGACATGATCGTAGTTTGTAGAAGCCAAACCCGTCGCCAACTATTTCCAGGAACTGGCAGGCTCTTTATCTTCGCAAACCGATAGACGTTTTGGACCACACGTGGAACGCCTGTACTAAGTATTGTCTCCTCCCTTACGAATGATACCAGATTGCACACTCGCATTGCAGTTCCGGAAATAGTTTGCATTGGCGTCATCGGAACGTGTAAATGCAATAAGGGCTTATGGTTTTCCCACGTCATTTGTAAGTGATATCCGGTTCTGGTAATCCGGTTTGTTTGTTTTTCCCTTACCCAGAACCGATTATTGCATGTTGCGATTGTGATGACTTGACCAAACACGGAACCAGCTAGGAATAGGAAGATGCGAGATGATGCCGATGGAAACGCATTAAGCTAGCCGTGTGCTGCTCTGCTGCAAATATAATAACAAGAAGCTGCCGGCCGATTACTGTTCAATGGGCTTCTGTAACTAATTATCGCATCCTGTGCTGGTTTATGTACGTTTGTACGCTCAACCTCAATAAGTTATAAACGCTCAATCGATTTACTGCTATTACGGCGACCGACTGTGGTGCGGTGACAGTACAAGGACCTTCCTGTGCTGAGCGGACACAAACGTGCGATTGACATCGTCTCGGCTCGTGACTTTTATTGCACCTTCCACCTTCGAAATGATGATTTATGAACGGCACAATTTAACGGTGTCCCGTTTCTCATGTACCACACCGCCCGGCATCTTGATCATCGAACCGACGTGACCACACGTGGTGGTGGTGTAGTTCCAAACCACCTAATGGTTTCTTGGGTGAAAGTCACGCGCTATCCAACTTCCTGGCAGGCTTTATCACTTTATTTACTTTGCTTCTTGTTCTCCAGTGCGCTCCGATGCGAACGGAATGATAGGAAAGCGATCCCGAGAAGCTACGTGTCATTGTGGGTGACAGTTCTTTATTAATTGTGATACAGCACAATGCTACACCGGTGTTCAGTTTACATGAAGAGCCAGGATTTAAGAGGTGAAAAACGAATTACAAGACTTGTACGACTTTAAAACGCTTCGTATATGATATTCAAAACTAATTTTGAGCATTTTGACACAAAATTTGTACATTGATATTCAGTAGTTAATTTAAATTTTGTATATGTATTTCACCCCAAGGTGTAGACCAAACTCGCACTTATTTACCTTACTAGTACTGTATTTTGAACCGTTCACGGTCAAAATCCATTCTAAATTGCGTATTACCTACTTACTTACCCATCAGGCACTACAACCGTTTCGTGGTCTTAGCCTGCTGCAGAAGTCCTTGATATCGTCCACGGTCTAGTGCCGTCGTTTACCGATCCAATATCCCAGTATTTTTAGCGGATGCATCAACGTTATCACTACACTTCAGTTTGGCCTACCCCGTCTCCTCTGTAAGTGTGGACGGCTGTTACGGACGGAGTCGTCCGGTGCCATTCTCGTGACAAGAACAGTCCACGGGAGCCTTGTAATGGATCAACCATTGTCCTACCCCACTTACGGGGCCAAACATTATGAGTTGGGTTGGCCGGTGTCATTCTTGTGACATCACTTGCCAATCAAGGATTTGGAGATTCTAATTCGTTACTCTGAAGTGAGGGTTCATGCACAGGCCACAGTTATTACAACAGATCTTCTATCGTCCTATTAGGCTCACTAGACTTAATGGTACCATGAGGCCGGATAGTTAGTTGTCGCTACGGGGGAACGATCCGGATTGGACCCTGGTCCTGCTGTTTGAAAACCGGTGCCGTTGTCGTCTTTACCACCGGGGCGTTCTACCTCTCATATGGGGCCAAAAATCCTTCCGATAATTTTCCTTACGAACACAACTTGGAGCAATTCGTCAGTTTTGGAGAAAGTCCATGTTGTTTTAGTAGAGCATTTACCTTAGGATGAAATATGATCAGTTGAACTGAAATACCATCTACAGTATGAAATTGTCCCTGCTTAAAACTGGATACCATCCACCATCTTTGGTTCACCAATATCCACTGAAGCACATTGTCATCAAGCCTAAAGCATAGCTATTTCGGCACTTCAAATCATGTAGTACCCTAGTTAAAGCCAATTGTACACATCATAAAGTAGCTACATAAAGAGCTGTCAGAAAATAAATATCTTCGAACAGCAGAAGCGTATCCAAACATCCCATGCTGACTCATAAAGCGCCAACCTGCCCCCATGCACATGACTTTATCGCTGAAAAGAATTTTCACCACCTTTCGAACGACAACTCACTCTCGAAACGCAAAGCGCGTCCCGAAATTGTGTTTGACAAGATGTAGCCAATAAACATGCGCATCGAGCTGATTATGTGGTGAGACGGTACGCTTTTTTGTTGGCCGTTTACCGTGCAGAAGCGTCGTTGCTCTGAACGCAACAACGGCTAACGGTCATCAATCAACAATTACGGTTTGTCGGTTCCGCCACCACCAAAGGGGCGGAAACCGCCGGCAGGCGATGGTGGTGGACTGACAGATGACACGAGAGTTTTGACGCCTGACGACTTGACTTTCGGCGCCTGGCCCTCAGTACCGGTCGGAACACGATGAAATCGGTGTGAAAAATGACTATTTTATGAGCCGCTATCATTCCGCCGCCGGTGTGAAGCATTCGGAGACCAGTTTTTGGAAGCGTGACACATGACCGGGGCGGATAGGTTTTTTGGTGTGCTCTGTTGTTACCGTGCTAACCAGTTCCAGTTCCGAATGGAGTGTAAAATTAACTGCCTCGTCGAACGCTTTTCTCTTTCCCACACGCGAAGATGATTTTTCTTCCACACCGATACGCGTACCCGCTAATATGTTTTGACAGCTTCATCGTCTAATTTGCTCGCGTTGTTTTATACACTTTCCATTTGCTTTCCCGATTGTCCAGGCTTTTTTCTTTTCGGCCAGCTCGGAATGGTGCCGGTGGACCCATCCGGTTCAGTTAGAAATATGACGCTCGTAACCTAGTGTTTTTGGGGTGGGTTTTTGGTTGGCCGCGCGACTCCATTTCGGACTGAGATGAATCGTGATTTTAATTCAATTTTACGATTGTTGGCCGAATTGCTTTCCCCGCTTTGATTCGCACAAGAAGGAACGAAAAACCTTTCCCGCCCGTGAGTTACGTCCGGAGCAGCAGGGAGAATGTTTTGGGAAATAAAAATTAAATAAAACAAAGTGCCGATTTGCGTGGACCCGCAGCGGTACCGATTGGTGATATTCCCGCAATTCATCATTCGGACATTTACGAGGTAAATAAATTTTCCCACCAAACACTCGCTCACCCAGGTAAGCTTTATCAGGCGTGATCAAAGACGCCAAAAAGATTGTTTTTATTTTCTACAACGACACGCAACATTTCGCAGAGTGATGATGAACTGCGGTGGAGCGGTGATTTGTAAACCGATACCCGGGTCCAATACCTACTATTCCCTTCACGAGCGGGCTGACAGTTTCCTGGTCCGAGTTGTTGAGCCTTCCTGGAGCTTTGGGATTTTATTTCATGTTTATAAACCTTCCCAGTGTACGACCGCGAGCTTTATCTTTATCTCGATTGGCAGCCAGTGTACTTTATCGTTTGTTGTTCAAGTTGTTCCGTTTTGAGCGACCTGTGTGTGTGTATAAGGGCTAGTTTGTGGAATCGTTTCCAGCATAATGAAGCACCCTGATTACGAATGCGATGTATCATAAAACCACGGGCACCTCGGGATGTGGTTCTCGCGGAAACGTTTTAGAGCATTTTCAGATGCTCTAGGTCGATTGCTATTAATCGAATTAGAATTGATGGAGAATTAATTCTCATCTCCATTGGAACCGTTGGTGGGTCGTTGCGTGTCATTAAGCATTCAGCAACGTAGGACAAAGATGATTTTAAGTCTTTTTCCAATTAGTAGAGATTATATTTATGTAAAATTGTCCTTATCAACTGTTTTTTAAGGCTTAAATGAAATTATTTGTAGCAAATGAAATAGGTTTAGACTCATTTCAATAGGAACAGGTTATTAAACTTCCTTAAACTACAGCTGCATGTAATGTTCCACAGTTCAGCTGCAAGTTTTCCCCTTACCGATTGCTACAGTCCACTGTATGATTGCAACTTTCCACAACAGTTTTGAATTTTTTTACTAAACAGTTGCGACATTCTCCCTAAGTGACTCAAAATTTCTGAATTGAATCGAAATCTTGCACGTAAAATACCACAGGTGCGGTCCTTTGGCGGAAGAGTCTCTACTCGGCAGGCCATCTTCCGGACGCTGGACCGCATATCCAGCCAGAAATGGTAGGCCAAGACCGTATAGTGCCACAGAAACAGCAGATATTGAAATATGTCCACCATTTTTCAACGAATGCCCATCAAATGTCGATTTTATGGCGACCGTCTATAATCTGTAATCATTACTTGTGGTATACAATTTTAATGCCTCTAAATAACTTACCGAAACCCTTGTCATCGTTCCCTGTGCCCATTACGCGTCCCCGGTTCGCTCTTTTCCTCAACCCCTAAATGGTTCTCAGCTAATCTGGGAGCGTTTAACGTAATGCGATCTTTGCGAGCATGGAATGCTAATATATTGTACTTAAAAATTTGCCGACCTTTCATCACCGCCAGAAAGGTAAATCGATTCGATCGGATTTTTTCGGGCAAAGGAATAGAAAACGAAAAGGAAAGGACGTTGGAAAATTGATAACGCAGACAAAACCGGTCTCGCAAGCAAAATTATTTAATCTAAATGAAAGTATCACCGAGTACTGGGGGCTTTTGGGGCTCACCAAAGCAAACTTACCAACATTCCGGGCGGGAAAGATGAAATGTTTCAGTACCGATAAAAAATGTGTTATCAAGCTTGCTCGAGGACGTCGTGGAGTATGAGAGCCAGCAAAAATTGCACCCTTTCGTCAGGTCTAGTACGACCGTTGCTCCTTTTCGACGGTTGGTGTATGTGATACGCATACATTTACGCATACGAACACGGCCGGCTGAGAAAGTCTTCCTACACTAAACGCACGCTCATTTTCACCATATTGGAAGGCTTCCGGTAGTGGGTCCTGACCCGAGACCCAAGGATGTTGTGGTGGAGATACGAGTCAACTTTTGCATCCTTAAACAATTTACTACCTCGGTTGATAAAAATCTAACCGGGAAGGTCGGACCCTTTTTCGCCGGCACAACAGCGAAAGGAGACAATTTGTGAGCGTCATTTGGGTGCGAGATAGCTTGCCAGCCAGCCAACGCCGCTATACACCTTTTTGCCCGGTGGGAAAATCATTTTTCATATTTAAATAAATCGCTGCTTCTTAACCATGCCGGAAAAGTAAGCAAAATGACACAGTGTCACCAAGGAACAATGAGAAGCATTCGTCAAAACACACGAAAGCCACTTCTCGTTGCTGGTGGCGCGACTGACAAAACGACTCCGAATCGTCCGACCGGCCATTCTACGCGGTCCCATGAAGCTTTGGGGAAAGAAAATCAAAAGGGAAAATATGTATCCCGTGATATTTCTTTCCTTTACCACCGCCATCAAGCTGTCCTTAGGTGGGCTTAACTTTTTCTCTTTTGCTGCCAAACGCTGCCTGCTCGAACGCAACGTACTACGCAGTATCGTAATGTTGGCGGCACGCGGACACCAAGAAAATCCTGACGTTGCGTACGGGGTTCTTCATCGATCGGTAGACCCTGTAGACGTCCCAGTCACTTGTCGAGCCTTACCGACCGTGTTATGGGATTTACCTTAAGGCTACCTTTTCACGAATTGCGTATGCGATGGAATTCCTTGAACGGTAAGGACAAAACAAAAAGAATCCTTATACGCTTTGAAAGTTTTCTTCAAAGCAATGTTATTTTCCTCCATGCCTTTACCATTTGCGGACATTAAAGGTCAGCTGTCGGAAAAGGGAAACTTGGACACACACACACACACACACACACACATACCGAACACGGTCTAATACGGGCCAGTTTCTGTTTACAGTTTTCCACCCATCTATTCCGGTTCGGTTGCAGAATTTTCCAAAAAGGCCTCAACCATTCGTCCCTTTTACAAGGAAGGCCGGAAGGTGCGAAAAGACGCACTTGCGTCTCATTTCATTTGCCGCGTTTAGTTTGCTGTTTGTTTTGTTCGATTTTTTCTCTCTCTGTGTTTTCACCGACTCGGATCCAGTGGAATGAAAATGAACGCAAAAGTAAAGCCTCCTATCCGTTCCTGTACATACTGTGGCCCGGTGCGCTAGTTCTGACTGTCTGTAAGTGTGCCTGCAAAACGACAATACTGCGGGGATGCGTTGGGAGCGCTCGACCGCCGGAAGAAAACGAGCCTGGCGTACGGTTTTCCACCGCAAAGTGTGTGTTTCCACCATGCGTTCGTTTCGTGCGTTCGCCACTGCGACGCAGTGGAGCGCTGGCTTTCGGTTGATTTTGCTCCATTGCGCATCACCAGTTACGCATTTTCGGTGGAGCTTTCACGTTTCATCAAGCTGGGGGGGACAAAACGAAAAAAAAGGAAAAACACACATCTTACGCCGAGAGTTGCCATCACCACTATCGGCCCTTTTGCCCTTCATTTCCAAGGAAGGAGAAGCAACAACAACAAAAAATGGGGAAGAAAAGAGTGCCGAAACTGGGATCTACTTTGCTGCTATTGCCTGTTGGTTTACAGGGGTTTTGGAGTGGAAAACACAGGGACACTCTGTTTACCGTGCACACAATGCATTAATCATTTTTGTTAGCTCTGTCGAGAGATGGATGACATGAATGTCAAGTGAAACACAACAGTTAGAGGACATTATAAAATCACTTAGTTGTTTAAAATGTAACGTTGGAGTTAGGGTTGATTTTCGCCGCAAGATCTTATACGAAACATATTGGAATTGTTTAAATAATCCAAGGGGGTTGCTATTTCCCTAATATTAGTGTCTTTTAAATAAAGAACGGCTGTCCCTCAAAATATCCAGTAAGACATTTAAGTGAGAAAGATATGTTTGGATGTTGCATACCTTCAGGCGTTTTGAGCGCAACAAGTGTATCTCAGTAATAGAAGCACGGCACAATTCAGCTCAGTGCCTGTTTGTGGCTGAGTTGATAAGGAAAGAATTAGACGCACCAGCTTACTGGAAAATATTTTCCTTCGTCAAAAAGTCTATCGCCAAGAATGACTACTGGGGCTATATATAATATGTATGGATAGTCCCAGTACACACATACGCTTCTGAGACATGGAGTCTATCCATGACGAGTTGAACGATGATCTCACCATCGTTTTTGCTGGTCATGTCATGAGAATGGCACCCGACGACCTAGCCCCTAAAGTCTTTTTGGAGCGCACTCATTGACAGAGAAGGTGTGGTTGGTCAAAATCGACATGGAGTAATGGCGTTGATGCGTCTTCCAGAACGACCGGGATTATTCATCATTGAAATATTCAATAAAAATTACATCATTTTTTAATATGTCCTAGACCGCATTTTGTAAGCGTCTTTGAATGTGTTCATTATAGTTCAATTCTTCTTGTTAAGTTCTACCGTTGTTAGTAGCGTTAATAATTTCATCTCAAGAAACCCTGCCTTTTCTGGTGTCCCCTTAGTACACTATCCTAAGATGACGCTTATCCCACGTGCTATCTAAATATTGATGGGCTTATACATGTGGAATTCGCGTGGTTATCGGAAAAAGGCGCAAAGGTGAATAAGCTGAAGCTCTCTACACGCACCTTCTATCTTAACCTCACTCTCAGCTAAATCCGCACAGGAACGCAGGTTGAATAATGGCGGTTCGCTTCCCGTTTCGACCCTTCTCAAGGTCATTTGCTGCTACCGAACCGCATGTCCCAATCCTTATCATGTTGATTCAGGTTGTTTTTTTTTCCCGTGCCCTATCTATCGGTGTCGTCACTAGGAGGACCAACGCTCTGCTTCCGACATCTCGTATCTACTCGTGGTTAAGCAAAAATTTACCTTGCCACAAAAAAAACCCCAACAAAAAAAAAGAACCAAACAACTCTCGAATTACCTTTTCAAGTACCTTTTGAGCACTTCCGGGGTTCAGCGTGGGTTAGGGTATTTCCGGTTTCCCTTTTTTTACTGCTGACTGACCCTTTTTCTTTGCCCTTGACATCCGCAACGCAACGTCATAGGCATTAACCACCAACAAATATTAAATAACTCTTTGAAAGCTTCCACCGTAGCCACCCCGTAGTATGGCCCGGGATGGCTTGACCATTGAAAAACAAGATGCCGCATATGTTTCCGTATGTGTGTGTTTGTGTTTTTTTTTTTTTTTTTTGGAGGGAGTCCCACTACTCCACCTCACACAATCACAGTTGCCAACACCGGCATGCCAACAGTAAATAAGCGCAGCATATTTTACGATCGCAATGAAATAATTTATGAGCCAGCGTCGTCGTGGGGCTCCTTTTCAATTACTTTCGTGTGCGTGAAGAACGCGGGGCCAATTAGAGCGCCCGGCGGGAGGCTGGCCACGCTCATATGGATCCACGTAAGCGACGTAATTAGATGTTACTGTTTATGTTTCTATAATTCGAATTGCGGTGCGAGTTTGCTCTTTTAAGTACAATTTATGGGGCTTAACAGATAAAAAAAGACAAAAAGCCCGAGCCCGAGCGAAATGAGGATCGTCCCTAATGCATAGCAATGTGTTTGTATCAGTTCAGTAAATTCCGTCCGTATGTGAGTGTGTATCGTTTTTCGGGTATTACGCATCACATATTTCGCATATTGCCGTTGCCGGGGCAAGGACATGCTAAAGGACAACCCAGAAAAAAAACGCCGGGGTTGACGTACTGTGGGACCAATGTTGGGAAATGTTTAAATATTTGTATGGAAATTACATCTACCATACGCACACTAAGAGACAAGCGTTTGACAGGGTGACCCGGATGTAGTAGTAAAATCCGGGGAGACAGAAAAAAACCAGACTCGTTGAGAATCTTCTAATGCGACTTCGTTGTCTGGTTAACATACACTACATACGAACCCCGTATGTTCAGTCTCCCAGGGAGTTGTTCTGTATGCGGAAATCCTTTTCGTATAAGACAACACAAAAAAAAAAAATACACATGAGATGTTGGCATGATGCCACCGAAGCGCATGGCACCGCCAATGTCTCCGCCTATATTTATGCGCATAAGGAAGGACAATCTGTGATTTGTCACTCCGATTGCATTATGCCTTTGACTATGTCTCGAACATAAATTGAACAACGATTTACGATGTAAGGGGCTCCGTGCAGGAGACGGCTGTAATCCTGCTCGTCCGTGAAGCAATAAAATCGGCAAATACAGACATCAAGCCGAAAGGATTACGTGGACCAGCCCGACCAAGAAGCTTACCATGGTTCGCCAACAATAATGTAATCCGCAACCGGGGGGTGCTGGGCGGCAAATTGTAATTGTTGTGAAGCTACTAAACTGCATATCCCAACGGCGCCAACCACCTCTTTGATGCGAGCGGTCCTTAGCATAATAGCGTGCGAGAGGAGCACGACGCGTAACTACCAGTAGTGCGGAGACACTCAATAAAAATGAATTATAATGCCGCAGTTAATGGAGTCTTTGGGATGGGCAATCTTGTCGGGGTAATACAGGCAGGCAAACGGTAGGAAGGATGTGCGGGAAATTTGTTTGTTTGAAAAACTTAAATTGGATTATAAATGCGTTGTACGTGATTGAGAAGCAAAATGTGCTCCATTTGCAGAGGAGCTATGAACAAGGATGATTAATAAATGGCATGCTGTAATAGCAAGGACGAAAATTGAACCCAAGTCTAAAAATTAATATGACAAAGTAGCCACAGTAGTAGACAGTAGTAGTAGACGTCAGACGATCTCAGTTCGAACCGCGTATAATAAAAATGTTGTTTACGTTTAGATGTTTTGTTTACGCTTAGACGTCACACCATACTTGACGAAAGCTAGTTTCGTCAAGTTTTTGATAAACGAAATATTTCAAGTATACAGTGAGTAAGGATGAGTGTCGCTCGCGTGGGGGGCACTCAGAAAGTTTATAAATAGGGCAGGAAACACAATTATATCTCTCTTCGAATTTGGAATCTGAACACGACGCTTGGTAAATATTGCAACACACATCGATCCGAAACTCCGCGAAATCTTCATGGTGCCGTGACCAGGATATAGCTCGAATTTCTGGTGCTTTCGCGAGTTTGATCGACCCATCGTTCACCGTTTTCTGTGTCGTACCACATTTCGTTTGGATTTTCGTGCACCGTACAGCTGTTTTTGCCGCATCACGCATTACACTGCAGGTCACTCACTCACACGCACATACACACACACGATTGCACAATGCCCGTACCACCCGTTGTTTTGGCGTCCCGTCGGACAATTTTGTTGGCGTCCCTTACTCGGTACGAGAAATTTTTGGATAGTTTCGTTCACGCACGGGATCAAGTACAAGTGGAGGTTCGCTTAAGAAAATTCGAAACATTATGCAAGGACCTAGAGAGTGTTCAACAAGAATTAGAGGATTCCGCTTCCACGCTGGAAGAAACAACGCAGAATGCTGCATTTCGAGAGAATTTCGAGAATAGATTGATTCGTGTCCAATCTCAACTGCAGGCAAAGCTAACTCCTACCGCGCACCCGAGCACTGGATCGAACTCACTCAAGGGCATCAAGCTTCCCACCATCGCGCATCATACGTCACAGGGTCACGAACTGAGTCACTCGCGGCGAATAACCTTTCCGCGTCAAACTAGTTTTGGTACCACGTCACATGAAACGCCAAATTGCATTTTATGCAATTCCTCGCATTCATTGCTAAAATGCCCACGATTTGAAGGAATGGAGCCTAAGGATCGCTATCGTTTCGCGATGACCGCGCGTTTATGCACAAATTGCTTACGCGAGAATCATGCGGCTCGTGATTGTCCGGCGCACTACAAATGCCGGTATTGTAATTTGGCACACCACACAAAACTGCACTTCACACCGAATAGCCCTAGTGACACAGCTCCGCCACATCACACACACAACACCGCTAACGATCACACGGCCACCGATAACACACAACGCACATTTGCAGCAGCACTACAGCAAGCACCCGAGCAGGTATTGCTCCAAACTGCTTTCGTGAATATTATTGATAATTTCGGAATTGCTCATCCTGCGCGCGCGCTGTTGGACAGCGCATCGCAGCCGTATCTAACTAGCGATCGACTCGCTAAACGGCTAAGTTTGAAGACGAGTAACGTACACGTTACCACGCTAAATTGGATTTTGTCACCACCCAACACCTGGAAAACCGTTGTGGCTAATCGTGTTGCTGAGATCGAGAACTATTCACGTCCTCGTCAGTGGAAACACATTCCCGGCTCAACAAATCTCGCCGGCCTGGTATCTCGTGGGATGTCAGCAGTGGACATGCTGAAAAGGTCGATATGGAGTTGTGGTCCCGAGTGGTTGGGGCTACCTGCTTTTGATTGGCCAATATCGAATCCATTGCTGGCTGCCGAAGCTGATATTGAAATTCGTCGGACACGCACACAACAATCGTCACAAGTTACTTCATCCGCGATCACACATAAATTCCTGGAAGCAGCTAAACTCACATTATGCATCCTGGCGCAACAAGACGAGTTTTCATTGGAGATCCGGTTGCTGAAAAAGGGAGAAACTATAGGGCGGCGCTCACCTCTACGGCGCTTGAAACCATTCCTCGATGAGGAAGGAATAATGCGAGTGGGTGGCCGATTGAAGCTTGCACAGCTTCCCTACCAGTTCAAACACCCTATCTTACTTCCCAAGAACCATCTGTTTGCTCGTCTCATCGCATACCACTTTCATGAAAAGCTGATGCATGGCGGGGGAAGACTATTACTTTCCCAGATTCGAGAAGAATATTGGCCGCTCGACGGACGGAGATTAGTGAAAGGAGTAGTCCGTAATTGTTTTCGTTGCATACGACAGGATCCCGCCCTAGTGCAACAACAAACCGGCCAACTTCCGTATCAACGCATCACTCCGAGCCGGCCGTTTTCTGTTACTGGAGTGGATTACGCCGGCCCATTTTGTCTTAAGCCGACGTACAAGAGAGCTGCCGCTGCCAAGTGTTATTTGTTTTTGTTCGTTTGTTTTGCAACCAAGGCGGTTCACCTGGAGCTGGTCAGCGATCTCACCACTGCAGGGTTCTTGGCCGCTTTACACCGTTCCACAGCCCGGCGCGGGCTACCGTCGGATATACACTCCGACAACGTAAACAACTTGAAGGTTCGTCACACGCGCTAAAAGAATTTTTTGAGTTATTTCAGAGTGAGCAACAGCAAAACATCATCGCCACCAACTGCTCTGACATGGGGATTACCTGGCACTTTACTCCACCTAAGGCTCCACATTTCGGTGGATTGTGGGAGGCTGCGGTGAAGACAGCCAAACGACATCTCTACCGGCATCTGGGCAGCTCGAGGCTGTCTTACGAAGGGTACAGCACCGTTCTTCAGCAGATAGAAGCGGCGATGAACTCGCGTCCCTTGCTGCCGATGACGGATGACCCGAACGATTTGGCCGCGCTTACTCCTGCGCACTTCCTGATCGGTACTTCCATGTACGCCGTCCCCGTTCCCGACTACACGCGCCTGAAGACCTACACTTTGGATGAACTACAAACCTGGCAATTACTCGTGCAACGTTTCTGGAAGCATTGGACCACCGAGTATTTGCAGGAAATGCAGAAGGACAATAAGGTTGCGGTTCGATGCGAAATCGTTCCCGGCAGGCTGGTCATCCTTGTGGACGATTCCCTCCCCATCACCCGCTGGCCACTGGCGCGCATCATTGATGTACACCCTGGAGAGAATCAGCTTACTCGTGTAGTGAAGCTGAAAACGGCAAAGGGATTAGTCACGCGTCCTGTTACGAAAATTTGCGTTTTACCTGTTGCGAAACCGTCCTGTTAGTACCGCGTGTTAGTTATTTTGTTATGACATTCTGTCATGGGGGGGAGTATGTTTACGTTTAGATGTTTTGTTTACGCTTAGACGTCACACCATACTTGACGAAAGCTAGTTTCGTCAAGTTTTTGATAAACGAAATATTTCAAGTATACAGTGAGTAAGGATGAGTGTCGCTCGCGTGGGGGGCACTCAGAAAGTTTATAAATAGGGCAGGAAACACAATTATATCTCTCTTCGAATTTGGAATCTGAACACGACGCTTGGTAAATATTGCAACACACATCGATCCGAAACTCCGCGAAATCTTCAAATGTTTTTCATAAGAGTAAGGAAGTCAACAATCACGTACATGTAAACAGAGCATCTCTTAAACTCGCAATCAACCAACTCTATAGATGTGTATTTACCTTGATTTTGTAAACACTCACACAACAGTAACATAAAAATCGTATGAAAAAAGTGCGTAGAAGGGGACGACCACTCCATTGATCTTTAACATAATAACACCGATTGCAATGGTAAATCCTCCCGGCCATCAATGAAACACTAACGACGGCGTAAAACACAACACAACAAAATAAAACAAACAACCATTCACACTGTGCTGCATATCAAACCTCGCGTCATATAAATGTACACAAAGGCCAAGTATACAAATAAATAAACACACTCAAGCAAGCGGCACTACCACCACACAACAGCTGGCGGCTTTACGGGGAGGTTTACATCAACAATTAACACAGCCTACTTACTGCTAAAGACGTCGCGCTCATCTCCATCAGCTTCTGCTCAACGGAGTGTTGTGCGTACCCTCTCTCTACCCAACCCTTAGGCGATATTTTCAACCACTCTTGCAGAGAAGGAGTCGTCGCGTGCTATCTGTTTTAAGGGAAGGGGGATTCTTACAAGTGAACAGCTACAATCAAGGCGTAGTAGAGATGCGAGAGTAGAAAAAAAAACAATAAATAGTAAATGGCAATTAAGCAAAGTAAAAGAGATTCGGTTAACACAAAGTAAAGGCCGTTAAGGGCAGAAGGTAAACATTGTTGTACATGGAGTAGTTAGTAGAATGGAATGAAAACAGTAATTTGAGGTTTGAAAAATCATAAAAGAATGAAGGTTTTATGATTTTTAATGTCTACCCACTAGGAGAGCTACTCAGGCAGGCATTTTTAGCTAAAACGTGAGCGATAACAGACATCTCCACAACAGTTTAAACTTACGTACACTGTAGGCTAATCTTATTACATCTTAAATCATGAAAGGTGTCGTCGAGGAAGTGCAACAGAAATGGCCTCTTTTTGTAAATTTGCATTCAACTAGAACAGAGCTCAGAAATGGCTGGATGGAAATATTGTTAGCTCATTTCGAGAACCCTAAAGGCAGTGATAGATTATCAAGCCCATTAGAGACCCTAATCAGAATAAAAGTTAGAGGCACGTAGCACATCGAATCTACAATCAGAGGCCAAGTGGTGATACGAGCCCTTACAGATTTCGAAATTCAAACCCTCCTAGTGATTGAGTGAGTGAGGCTCCCAAAAAAAAATCTCATTTGAAAGCCCAGGGCCCCAAACACATGTTTAGTTAGCTTATACTATAACATTAAAGCATTCTAAAAACAAAATTAAAAAAATGGAAATGAAGTGGACTTGGTTCAGAATTCGAGAATTTTGTAATGGCTGTTATGACTGTGACAGATCAAATTAGACAGGAACTGTAATAATAATTCAATCGTCTAATGCCTAAAATCTCAAAGTGACCATATAAAAGTGATTCGATCAACGGATAAGTGGGCTAGTGTTTTGGAGTGTTTGAGGAGTTTGTAGCATAGATTGATGCTAATTTAGCAAAAAAAAATCTTCCTTGATCCAAACACCTGGCCGAACGAAGGAAGGAATGTAGACGATAGCAAGAGAACCAAGAAGATGACGCTAGATCATCCACTTTCTCTTGCGAGTGGACAACGCTACAGACAGACTGGGGCACGTCATTCGACTCAAGAAAGTGTGAATCTGTGTGTCGATTTTCGGTGTCGTGCTTTGTAGCTATTTTAATTTCGTTCATTTATTGAATGAATTTGTGTGCTCCTTTTGGTTTGCAAGTTATGTAAAATAAAACCGGAAAAACCCCAGACAAACCCGAAGTGTTGGTGTCGGACGTACGCCGATATCCTTTTGTTGTTTCTTGAATCTTCGAGAGGTGGTTTACATATTATTGCGCTTCACCACTCACTTGCATCACGGATTCGTAACATCGAGAGATCGAGACGGCCACCATCGAAGATGGCCTACGAAATTAGACCGATTAGACCCAGCCAGTTCGACATCACGGCGCGCAAAGGGATAGAAGCAAGAGAGCAGTAAAATTAGCAGTGATCATAAAAAAATTATGTTAATCGCTTAAACGACAGCTAGACGGCATAAATAAATAGACAGACTGCGCAAATTCCGGCGTCTTTCATTCTTTATCGCGAGACACACTGCACCGCACCGGCCCTCGTTTCGGGGTAGTGCGGGTGAAGAAATTATTTTTATCAGGCCCAGCTTTTTTGTTGGTGCAGAAAGCATCATACTTTTTTTCTTTTTTTGGGTCGCCATGATCTAGTTTGGAAAATGGTTGAAAGCGACAAAAGCCGACCAAAGTAACTGTCGGGTGACGTCGAGACACGGTGGATGAGTGTGATGAAATTCGCTCCGCCAGGACTATCTATTGCGATGACCGTTACGATGACGCGTTGTGTGTTTGTTTTCGGCGTATTTTGCTTTCTGCCCAATCTATGTGAATGTTTGTAAATGTGTTTTTCTTCTATCGTTTTTTTTTTGCTGGTTCGTGTCTCTTTCACTTCACACTCGTTGTCATCAGCTGCTGGGTTAACTGTCGCCGCTATCAACACGACACTATCATTGCAAAAAGAAAGCCTCGGTGCCGCTTTCTGCGTGCGATAGCCGCTGCTGCTCGAGGTTTTCGGGAGGAGCCCCAGACACCGGGCAGACCGACCGACGGGTCCATTCTAAAATGTGTTAAATAATCCACTACGACCGTCCGTAAATGTGTCTTTACGCAGGGGCGGCCAGTGAGCCGTGAACCATTTGTCTTTGATCTCCTGGCCCGGGGATTGTTTGGGGACACTCGTTACACTCTCCGGAACGATCGACGAGCGCCATTCACCACTCGCCAAATGACGTTTTAATTCGTGTATCTCTAGACAGTACAGTCGTTTTTTATTATCCATTGCCATCGTTTAGACGCGTATAAAGTGATCAACACCTTTACGGAGCAGTAAAAGCTTATTCCGTTTTCCGGCTCGTAATTTGTATAAGTTATTTGATTTTTTTTCCTAGTTTTGCTACTAACGAATCGCTTAATAAGGCGAAAAAAGTTTCCAATTTACAGCTTAATTAATTCTCATCCAGTGCACGTTCGGTTGGAAGTGGAAGCTCGCGGTCAAGCAATTAGAGATGAATAATTTTCGGGGATAAAACAACAGTAGCGTATTTAATTGGGGAATAGTGGAAAAAATGGAGGGGGGGGGGGGGGTTCAAATCTCATTCAAACCGTCGCAGAACCGCCTCCCCCCCGTACACAGGAATGGCTACTCAGCTACGGGTAAAATCAAGTCACGGAAAGCCAGATGTGGCAAATTCTCGCAAAGTTAGGTAGAGTCACACAAGAAAAGGAAGAATTATAAGTTCATGAAGTTTAACATTTTTGTACTACATGTTGAAAAATTTGCATGTTTTAATTGACTAGTGCAATATTGCAATCTCATTGTGCATGGTTACAATCATACAATGGAATGTCGCATTCAGTTAGGGGAAATTTGCAACGGAGACGGAGTGGAATTTTGCAATTATCTGTGGAAAAAGCCATAATGACAGTAACATTTTCCACAAATTTTCTCATAAAATTGCTTCAAATGTGTATTACACGGTGTGGTTAACTAGTGACGATGTAAACTAACGATCCAATGACAATAAAAATTCCTGTTAAAGCTTGACGGTCGGCAGAAATTCCACAGCTAGTCGCCAAGTTCCACACCCGAGTTGCAAATTTACCCTAACTGAATGCAACATTCCATTCTATGATTGCAACTTTCCATAATTGGATTGCATTTTTACATTATCTATACGAAATATTCCACCGAGTTACTCAAAAGTTCCTTTACATGATGCGAAACCCTGTAACTTGAGCTTTGAATCATGTTTAAACTGAAAGTACTATGATTGTATTACAGTTCCGTTAACTTTTTCTATCACCCATTGTACGCCATACTACAACCATCTAATCCCGGCTGGGGATCAAGTTCACGGACCCATCACACCACCACCGCCGCCAACAATCGGGACGGCTTCGGGCGGATTCTTCCGCCACCACAGCGTGACGATCCCTTGTTTACGATCTCCAATCTCGAAGATCGTGTGTACCGATCGACCAGTGGCCGAAATTTAGCCACCGGGCACCGGAATGGATTCTTGAGATCCGTCGACTGCTGATCTCGGTTTTTGTTGTTGTATCCTATGGCCACGAATTAGCGGAATAGCACGGCACGGATGGATGATCCACACGCAATGGTACGATCAGTTTACACCGAGCGTTGTTCGATGGAAACGCTCCAGTTGACAGCCTAATCGTTTGACCGTGGCTGAAGTTTGGTGTGCTGAAAAGAGAAGCCAGGGACCAGGGTGAAGGCCCTTGAGGACGAGGGTGGAGTTGACGTGACGAACGGTTAGGTATAGCATAATTATGCTGCTACACATCACTGTTAGATATGTTTCCCATCCACTGGGCACTATAAGACAATTGCGGGAGGTTTGTTTGAGAGTGAGTTCGTTGGACGATAATACGATGCGTCGCTGTCGGTGGGGTCGTCTACGACAGAGCAATAGAAGCAAGCTGGTCGAAGAATAGTCCTCCCAAATAGACGTCATGTGGTGTGGAGCAAAACCAAGGAGATAAGCATGGCATTTCTAGTTTTCGGGACACAGCTTGTGCCGTACGCTTATCAAATTATTCTAACAATTTCCACATGCTTACTACATCCATTGCATCTTGGACCACACTCAGGGATGGGCGGACGGTTGCGCCGAAACCAGCACAGCTCGGTGACAGGGTATATCTGCTGTTTTAGCTCGAAAAGAAAGCAATCCAAACGGCCAAACAGTCTTAAAATGCTAGTACCACTTACAGACTCGCCATTTATTTTGCTCTGCTCGCCCTTCGGTGTATCTTGCCCGTTTGCTTACCAAACCAAACCGAGACCCAGTTCTATTCGTGTACCGTCTATGACTTTTGCTTTCTGTCGAGTTTCTTGTTCTTGGTGTTGCTTGTGGGGCGACCGCGCGCGTATCTAGCGAACCGCTCCCGAACTGAATTTTCTGACAAATAATTCCCACAGATGGTGGATGATGATGATCAGCTTGCTGTGCCGCGGGAGTGCGACGATGAATCTGTTCGCAGCTGTGTAGCAGTGGCCATGGCTACGAGTGTGTGTGTGTTTTTTATAACGACCATCATCCCCCTCAAGCGTCCCCACTCGTCCCTCCCCTCCTCTCCTCAGCATCCTTCGAATGGCTGTGCGTCTTTCAGGTCAACATTTTGCGGCTAGTATATCGCGTCCGCAACAAGACAACGAAAAACCACACTCACAAGCAAGGCACCCGGCCGAAAACGGAGCGGAAGAAATGACCGTTATCCCTTTGGGGGTTTGCTGTTTACAGCGTTTCGCGCTTAAGATGTCTCGAGCTACTTCTTTACCTTCGGACATATGACTGATAATGTCCGTTCGCTCGCCCTCTCTCTCTCTTTCTCTCTCCTCGATTCGATCGTTGCTTTTGATCTTTTCACGTTTTCCCACTGGCCGGCCGGCCGGACGGACCCGTGACAAACGTCCACCGAGTCCCATTACTCTCTTTCTCCTAAAAAAAACCCCCCAATATTTGGAAACATAAATCCTAGCGCCGTTGGGTTCGGTTCACTTTCCAACTATAGAACCCAATCACGATAAACTTGCAACTCGCCGGTTGAAAATAGGATCACCGAAGTGGACCACCACGGTCAGCGTCCCAGACCAGCACAGTACACGAAATTTGGGGCGGGAAAAGTCAACGAATACTATGCGTTCTTCTGTCCGTCTGTATGATTATTTTGCATGTCAGCTTGGTGAAGCTCTTTCCGGATTAGATTTTAGTTCTCGGTGGACTTGCGAGGGCTCTTGGGACAAAAAAGAACCCCAAAAGCGGCCACCTAACAAATGGTGAATTGTTTTTCTTTTTCTCTCTAGTGCGTTGAGATCTCTCACACAGGAAAAAGAAGAGACAGAGAGCGATGGAGCGAAGATGAGGAAAAATCGCTCCGGAAACAGCAACATTCCAAACCGGAAGAAATAAATAATTTAATACAGAGTATCATCTATTTTTACGTTGCTATTTCCCCGTTCCCAAGCCAGGGGGAAGCTTTTTTTTTCTCAGCGGAAAAGAAGAAGAAATAAAGCCACTTTTATGGATTTGAATTTACATTTTTATGTTTAAAGCACAGGGTTGTCAAACTCCCCAAAAAATTAAATTAAAGTTGATAGCAGTATTTGAAACAAAATAGAATGCAACGAGAGAAAATATAAATCTACAATATAAGTCAATCATTTGAATTTTCTTGAAGACTTGACAGTTCACTTCTAAATACTATTCCAGCAAAACTATTATTATTCTGTATTTTTCTACCATAAAAATGCTTTTTTTCGAACAAAATGGTCGTATTGGTCAAAACTAACTTACAAATAATTCTCCATTCACTTCAGTTGGGAGACATTTCCTCCTCCGAACCGTGAAAGGGCACCTTATCCCGGGTGTGGTCGGTTGTTTCATTGCATGTTTCTATATCGTAAACAGTACATGAGAGAAGCCCTGTAATCCATATTCGTTGCATCAGGGCAGTGCGAAGCTCTAGCTCTGGCTTCCATGTCTCCGTTATGCTGATTTGTCTGTCTCATAAATACAGTTGCTAATGAAAATGCATCAAGTCTGCAAATGTCAAATGTTTTAAAAGATAGGTTCTAGTTCTGGAAATAGAATCTCTAAGGAGCAGCACCATAGAATCAAGAACGCTTCACGCAATCCGAGCGGAAAGGGCAATGCCAAAAACAAAATGGTGCTAAGCATTAGATAAACAACCATGACGTCTTCATCCTTCCCATCTCTGTCACTCTTTCTTAAACTTCAAAAATAGAAAATATGCACTATTAGAAGCGTGAACTAACAGGGCCTCTGTATGCACTTCTGATCGATCGATTCCATGCGAAAACTACCGCACCGGTACAGTGTGCGGTAAACAAGCGAATCGTCACCCAATGCAAGGTCACCGGATCTAATTTTATCCCCCCAAAAATTCGGAGACATGCGTGCGCGTTCTTTAACACTCTTGCCGTTTCGTTACTTTGTCACTGGTCCCATTCTGCTTTCCCCCTAGTGTATATAGACGTTTGTTTTTCGTTTTGTGACTCACTCGAAATCCCCCTTCTCGCCTCTTTACCACTCGTTACAGAAAACCTAACGCCACGGTTTGCCTCCTTGAATCAGAACGACTCGATCTCGCTGCAGGTGTCGAACCGCTTCACGCACCAGATCCTGTCACGCATTTACGCGATCTTTTTGCGCGAGGTCCTGGGCTATCGGAATCTGAAGCTGGTCGAAATACGGGATGAGCTGCCGCCCGTGGAAACGGAACGTATGCGGATGTTTCTCACCATGGAGCATTTAGCGAGGTAGGTACTTAATAGAATAGTTTTAAAATTATAGTATCAGCATTGGACGGGCTACTTGCGTACCTTGGGATATGCTTGGTTCTTGCAATCGATCTGTCATACCAGAGGTGTCAAAGCATAATTAGTGTTCATCCAACTGACTTGATCTACATTAGTCCGGGACTTAAGCTACTTGGTTTGAATTTAAAACGTTCAGTACCTCTTTCACACTGGCGCTAAAGGTGGCCTTGAAGCGGCTAACAAATCAAATCGGTTTTGCTCACAAGCTTCCTGGCGTATTGGCCGGTTCGTTCGTCGTTAATTAGGGGTCTTTTAGGTGGTTCACTTTTGATGCCTTATTTCGATACTATATCGCGCAAACCTCATCGCATCGCACACACTCGGTGGCCTGCTAAGGTTCAGTGACATTTAGAGGAAGGAACAAAAAAAAAGAGCTGAGCTTCCTTAACATCACTAACTTCGTTTCGAAGTCCGATGGGAGGGACTTTTTACGCGGGAATGATTGAACGTAGTTTTTTGTTGTTTTGTTTCGACGCACAATATTCGCTCTTGTTGACCTCATCACGTCTGGCCGTCTGAGACACACGGGTGGAGCGCGGGATGGGGTGGGAAACGAGCGGAAATGGTCATAAATTTCCTGGTGGCAAATCGTATATATTTAATTTCGGTAGTTGTGACAAAGCGGCTGGCGACGAGCAGCTGGCTGGTGGATGGAGCGCGTTGGAACTCGAAGGAGGCCGACCGGTGACGGTTAAAAAATAGACCCCAAGACAACAATTAGCGATGAAACCAATCTAAAAACAAAAACCCTCCCAGCAGCAGCAAAAAACGGGCATATTTATATGTGTATAAAACTCATCCGGCCACTCAGTGCCCAGGCAGTTTGGGCAGTTGGGTGCTTTGCGAGGTGCGAGGTGCGTTACTACGGACAGGAGGCGCAAGGTTCGTTCCTTATGACTAGACAACAATTCCGTTCGGGTTCCGTTTGTTTTTCGGGAACGTGTGCGAATAACGCTGGCTTGGGGGGGGAGTTTTTTGTTTTGTGTTTACAGTTTATGGCGTTTTTTCCCCCCCCTGTTGTTACTGTTTTGCTTACTGCTACACTGCTCTTTGCGACTTGCGCTTGTGCGCATGGAGTTTGAAGTATGGAAGGTTGCCGTCAACATTGGGCTTCGTGCTTTTTTTTCTTCCGCCTGCTGCGTGTCTGCCTGCAACCGCCTGACTGTTACCGCCATTAAGCGCCAGACAAGGCTGACATGATGGATGGGATAAAATGGGTTTTGTACGCAAAATGCACCGCCGCGATGCACCACGGAATCACGGCAGCAATGGCAACGAGGCGATAAACGGCCCAAAAGCATAAGGTAGCTTAAAACGAGTTTATTTTTTTGTTTACGGACAGAAGGCAAGACAAGAGCGATGAGCGATGAAACTAATCCCCATTTCAGAACCGAAAAAAACACTTTAATGAGAAGCAAATAAGCGTTAGTGTTATCGAGCTTTAAATTAAAGTACCACCAGGTTTGCGGGCAGGTTTGCAATGTTTTTTTTTTGGTTGCCGTTTTGAGGTCATTGAAATCCAAGCTGCAAATGATTATTGGGCCGCATGGATACGCAGGAGAACCTACTAAATTGATCTACACATAAAGCCACAAAACTGAATGAGCCACTGTGTTTCGTGCGGTTGGTGCACGCTAATCTACCTGTTTGCCCCCAAGATGTTTGCCCCCAAGAATGTGCACCGAACCGTAACCATCAATCCGTGCTGCGGGGTTTTTACGGGCTTATAAAAGAAAACCCCTCCCCAGCGACCCCAGCACCACCACCGCGCGGGACACATTATCGATGATCTAGTGCAAATTTTCTCCGCGTACTCCACACGACTGTTCGGATATGATGATGGCTCCTTCTGCGTCTGCCTCCTTCTGGCTCCCGCCACTTATGACAGTCGGATTAGTGTCCGATTTCTCGCCCAAAGTTTCGTCGCGCCGTTCCAATTTGCGGCCGTGGCGTTGCAAAATGCTGGTCACGGCCTGTCTATTAATTACAATAATTAGATATAGCGTCACTTTACGGCATTAACTGGCGGGCATATAGCAGGCGGGATGGTACTGGGAATGCACCACGAGTGCGTAGTGGTGAGATTTTAATTATGGCAAAAATCTAAAGTGATACTGTATTATAGGCTTTTGGGAGTATGATACAATTAGCCACGCACGGTTTGGGTTTCCTATTATTTAATTAGTGTGTGAGGCGGCAAGTGGGCAAACTATCCGTTTTTCCCCAAAAAAAGGAACACCTAAAAGGAGTTTGATTTGAAAATTTGGGGTGGAAACATATCATCAGATTTTGTTCTGGTTTTAACACCTTAACGTGTGGTTAGGTCATAACTCTATAATTCAGTCACTTTGAGTAACAATCGCGTATAGTTACCCTTTGGGCAAATCTCTGGTCTACAGAATACCGTTGACAACGGCTGTTAAAACAAGAAGCGATACATCCCCAGTTCTCTCCGTGCGATCAAACACATAGGGTCTCGGATACCGGTTCCTTCCTGTCGAATGATTTGTAGGGGATAATTTTGCCTAAACCGAAACCTTTTTTCTGAGAATTGAAATTCCTCTATCCATTCCTAGATCTTCACAGAATAGTGGGTTTATGCACAAACATTTTGGGGACAATAATAGCCTTCATATCGAACGCCGTCACGCTTGTCTGTTGCGTACT
Organism: Anopheles stephensi; assembly: GCF_013141755.1. NCBI lineage: Eukaryota > Metazoa > Arthropoda > Insecta > Diptera > Culicidae > Anopheles > Anopheles stephensi. The sequence continues at coordinate 51,364,036 of NC_050203.1, forward strand.
TTCGAATGGCGATCACGTCCATTAGTTTGGTGGACGGAAGTGTAACAAAGCCACCCCAAACCCTACCCCCCAAAAGAAGCAATTCTTCAAAATGTCACAGGCACATGAAGTGGGACCGTTTTTTTTTTCAAATAAGTCTCTCACTTGAGAAGCCCTGATAACGGCTGCTCTGTGCCACGGCTTTGAGTGTTTGTGTTACGCGCTATCTTTCACCAGACATAATCCGTAAGCTCATTTTTCAACTGTGATCATGAGGCGGGTGTACGGTCATGGTCACTTCTTCTTTTTCCTTGGCACTACACCCCGAGAGAGGACTCGGCCTGCCATTTCTTTACCTGTAGTAGAGTAGTCAGTCCTACGTGGCTAGGTGTTCTAGATGGGATTTGAACCGGTCCCGCCGTGTGAAGACCGGCGTCGTCTATCGCCTCGGCCACCGGAACGCCCGTATGGTTTCACGAGAAACGAAACCGAACAGACAGATCGAGTGTCAGGTAAGATCCGTCGAGTTATTGACAAATTTGGCTGTCAACAGAAATTCTATACGATCCAACCGTAACCTTACACGGAGAACAAAAAAGAAATTGATTGATTGCCAAGGTGAAGGAACTGCTATAATAGATATCTACCAGATGTAGATATCTGGCAAACAGGTGATTCCCCCTTTTACACATCCCAGCGATTGTAATTTTGAGTCACGCTGACTGGTCAGTATACTCTGTAGGTAACAACTTCAGGAAGAAGCGGTACAGGATTGAGATTGAAGTACAAGAGCAAAAAATAAACACGCCGAACAACCGTAACATTTGTCATTGTCCTGTCCTTCAGCATCCTGAACGGCGAAGGTCTTGGAAGAACTCGACAGCCCCAAAACAGAGAGTCCCATCCGCCATCAGTTGGAATTTTCGTCCGACGAGTTCACCTGTGTCAATAGGCCTCGAGCACTCGTTGACAGGTTTGTGAAGCAACGCACAGCAGCACCGCAACTTTTGGGGTCGCTCCGGACAACCTGTGCAAATAGCTATGTTCCCATCTTCCCCCACGGGAGCTGACATGGCTCCGGTGCTCCGGTCTCCGGTTACTTTGCGCTGTAGTAACCTCAATGAAAAAGTAGCTCGCGTCCTCGTGTGGCCCTGCCCGTGTTAAAGTGCGCGGTTGTTTTGATTCGCACTGTTTTGATTTGTTCCTTCTTTTATTGGTGGGCGACGAAAAACTACAAGACATCTCCATTTTGTTCTCTATTTCGGGATTCTGATGGTGTTGAGCATTTAGGTGTGATGTGCAATAGAGAGCAGACTCCACTATGTTATGTGACACTCGATCTTCTTCTTTTCACTCTGTTGCAGCCATGGAGGAAAATGGCCGGATCCAACGATCGACCTTGAAGTTTGGCTGCTGTCGGACTACCATTACATCCCGCAGGAAATTCAGGACGCGGGTGCCATCACGAACCCGGGCCGGTTCGGGCTGTTCGTGCCGAAAGCACTCATCCGGAAGGAGGATGCCTTTCCCAAACCGCTCATCTACACCATGTTCCAGGAGGACGTCAACGATCACCGGTACTACGACATCATCAAGAAGTTTGACATCCCCGAAGCGGTGCTCGAATCACTCTACCGGTATGCCGAGAACAGTTGTAAGGACGTGTGCAACGATCAGGGCATGTACATTCCCAGCCACTGTACCGAGGGACGGAAGTGTGCGCTGGTGTTGGCCCCACACTACGAAAACACGCACTTCATCGTGAAGCACATCGACGAGATGGAGTTTCAGCTGAAGGTGATCTGGTTGGGCGACAAGCTGCGGCTCGGGATAAAGCAGCTGATGAGCGTGTACGGTGGGGATCGCAAGAATGGCAAAAAGTTCCTGGTGTTCCACTGGACACCGTCGGAGGTGATCAACAGCCGCCGGATGGAGTACGTTCCGGTCACGATGCCACGGTGCGAGGAGATGATCGCTAGCAACGATACCGGATGCAAGTACGAGATGACGCCGCTGCTCAAATACTACGGCAAAAAGTTCCAGGACGCGGCGTATGCGTTCGATTCACTCGTGCTGCTCCACTTCCGGGAGGAACATATGCAGCAAACGTTTGACCTGTACGATAAGTACGAGGATCAGATCCTGCAGGCACGCGAAGAATCCGACACGGACCAGCTGGGTGTGACCCGGTTCTACGATCAGATCGCATGCGACTGGATGCTCACGCAGCCGGACGTGTGGAGAGGGTTCAAACCACCGACACCGGTAGAGGAGGTGTTTGTCGGTGGCATATTTCCACTGTCGGGGATGGGTTTGTCGTACCTGGGGATAGCACCGGCCGCCCTAATGGCACAGCGCGACATCAACCAAAACACCACCATACTGTCGAACTACAGGCTGACGGTGCAGCAAAACGATGGCCAATGTCGGGCGGACACGGTCATGAAATCGTTCATCAGCTACTACGTACAGCAGACGAAGATGATCGGTATCCTGGGGCCGGCCTGCAGTGAAACGGTCGAACCAATTGCCGGTAAGTTGCTAAAGAGGAAAGCAGCACTTTTGGTCCCTGTTGTGTGCAGCTAACCTTCATTCTCCCCCACTGCAACACAGGTGTTTCGAAACACTTCCGCATGGCGGTCATCTCCTACTCGGCCGAAGGTGCGTTTCTGTCCGATCGCGAGAAGTATCCTTACTTCTTCCGGACAATAGGTGAGAACCGGCAGTACGAGCACGTGTACGCGTTGCTACTACCCCGCCTCAACTGGCACCGAGTGGCCGCACTGACCGAGGATGGCCAGAAAGCGACCGAGTACATCTCCTACATGGAGACGCTGCTAAAGGAGCGCTCCATCGAACTGATATCGAACAAGAAGTTCCCACGCGATCGTACCGATATGGAAATGAAGCGGGTAAGTAGTGATGTCCGTAGCCAGGCTCCCCAGTCTCCAAGGCTCATGATCCTTTTTCTCATTCCTCATTATCTCGACTTTCAGTATCTGCTGGATTTGAAGATGAAAAATGCTAAAATTATCATCGCCGATGTAGACGATAAGGTGGCCCAGGTGATTATGTGCGAAGCGTACAAATTGGAGGTAAGTCGGGCTGGTCCAGACTTGTAAAATGAAAGAAAAAGTACCCCCGGAATGTAAACAAACCTCCTTGCAAACTGGGTTTAAGGGCATTTCTAGTCTAACGGTTCACCTTTTTCGATCTTTAATATTCAAATGTCCCGTGGCGTGGCGTCCCTTCGTTTGGTGACCCACCCCCCCGACTGCGACTGTGGTCGATGGCGATGGCCGAATAGATTGAGGTTGATTGTTTTCACTTGAATATTCATACCGGTGCTGACCCTTTTTGAGCGCGGGTTGTAGAGTAGAGTTCCCGACCGAAATCAAGCGCCGTCCATCGTACGGTACGGACGTTTTGTCCTTAAAATGGGGCAGCCGATAGCACGGGACAAGCTTGTAAACCATTGGCACTCAAGCCGTTCGTTCATGGCATAAGGTTCTAGCAAGCAGGAGAGACTCAGTGCGTTCGGAATAGCGCGAGAAGCCCCCTCCACAATTAATCATAATTATCCCTGACAGTGTTGAATTGAATCCCTGTCTCATTAATCCGACACCGATTATATAATTTCCTTCGCGAACAAGTCAGAATTTCCCACCCAGTAAGAAAACACCGCGGGGTGGGCCACTACACGGCTCGATCGTGAAACCTCTTGGGTCGTCTTGCGAAGTTGAGTTGTTTACATGACGAGTGGCGCTCCAAATGGCCACGGTTCCTTTTCGCCCCCTTTTATCGATAGCTTTTTGCTTCAACCTCAACCTAGCTTTTGCACAATCATCAGCAAAATGTTTCACAAACAGGTAACGGGTGCGCTGTGGAAGGCCTCACAGAAGAGGCGCGCGGCGCGTAAGGGACGGAGTCTCGAAATTCGAACTTCGACAAACAAAACGAAATCTGCATGCCATCAAAACAGACCCAAGCCTTGGTGGTGGTTAGAGTGGCAGGCTCGCTGCTGGGCCCTAAAGCTGATGACTGGTCATTTTGTATGCCGCGGTGTGTTATCCTCGATGGCCAACTTCGTTCTCCCTACCGGAAATCACCAGCACCAAACCCGTGAGGCTTATGCTGAATACGGTTGGCAATAAATGTAAAATGCAACTGCAATCACTTTTGTCGGTGCAGTTTTTTTATGACACACACATGCTCCCTTGAAGGTGCATAAAAACTTCCCTCTGGTTCGCTGTGTCCCCCTGCCGACGGCTGGCGGGAATGGAGCTTTTTTTTGTTGCTGTTGTTGTTGTTCTGACCAAACTTCCTTCCTTCTCGATTGCTCATTCGAGACACATATTATCGCGACACACACACGGTGCGTTTTCACTGGAGAGCTCCAGAACGTGTGCGAAAACGAATTAACCAGATACACGAACCCACTGCAGGCACGTTGCAAAGTAATCGGATTCCGCTATCGATTTTATGCGCACAGCGAAAGAAAGTGTCACTAGGGGCTGGACTGCTGGCGCCGTCTCGTGAGCACACCGGGAGACTCACACCGGGAGCTGCCGGAACTGCTGGAATTGGATAGCTTCCAATTGTTCCCGTGTCATGTTTCGTGCCACTTGAGCAGCACCGGCCTACGATTCGGTCCAGCCGTACCGAATGACGTCGATGACGGCAGTGCAACAAACAGACCGTGTTTCGGGAGTCGCCTTGACCGGGACCAACTCGTGTAATCCCTGAACATAAGCCGTCGGGCTCATACATTGTTGCGTGTCGTGAGATTCTTGTTTTCAATAGTCCCGAAGTACGGGCAGCAAGCACAAGAAACATGCACCGATTGCAACTGACCAACAATTGGTGCCAATAAAATGAGCAAATGCATCTCTACGCTTGGCCGTTGTGTCCCAGAGCGAAGAACACATTCTTCGCTTTCATCTGTAACTTCACAGCCTCAGCAGGTCTTTGGCTGCTATTTGAGGCCTTCTTGGCGTTTTGTTTACCCTTAGCCGGATAGTTAGCCATGGCCCGTACGGGGACACATTGGATAAATATTTTACAAGACAGAAACATCGCCCGTTATGGGCAGAGCAATAAAACATCTACAGACAATCGTCAATTATTACAACCGATCGTCACCATCCGGCGTTCTCTCACTCGCAGGGTAGACTAATGTTTTCGGTGTAGATTGACTCACACACAAACTGCCTGTGATCAGGGAGGGTGTAGTAAATATTGAACCGATCGGCTTCTTCACACCGACTCTTGTTTGATTTGTAACGTTTTCCCAACCAAAGACACACAAATATACGTTAGTATTTAGTCCACTATCTGCTTTTGCTTCCTTTTTCGACCACGTATCGCGCAGTACCCGGCCCCGTACGTGCTAATTGTTCGTCAGTTGTTCCCGTATGCCAGTTTGCTCGTTTTGTTCTTCTGCCGTTTATGCAACACCGATTGTTTTGACTGTTCGTTCGTTGCGCAAATATGTGCAGTGGTGCTGCTTTTGAAGTGTGAATGAGTGTGCACCTTCGTGTGGTGGCAACATATTAATGCATGTTAATATAGACTAAGGAATGCGCTTCCTGGACTAGTGCACGAGGTGCTTACTTTCACATGTTTTATGGATAAATGATTACCATTTGCTCGCTATGTTTCATACATTTGTGAACAATAACAACAAATTCGCTTTGGTTTGCGTTAGAAAAGTCTGAAACAATTTAATTTTGTCTGGCTGCACTCAGTTTTTGACGCGCTGCGCTCGATTTTTAAAGACAAACAATGCATTTTTGATCGAGTGCATATAATTTCAATCGTTGCCAAAGCTGCCATCAGTGGACTGATTGAATGATTTTTGTTATTTATATTTTAATTATAATGATTTGACGCCTTACAGTCTACACCGCATTTGCTGACGGATTAAAAGTTCACTCAAATTAGCAAGACATTTCCTCCCTATCACTTGCCTTATCCCGGGCAGCCTCGGTTGGGGATTTTAGATGATTCCGGGGTAGATAACCAGGTCTTTAGAGCTGGTCGTACTGAAGTTGTTTTGGAGAATGTTCGATATTTCGGTCCGGTTCTATTGCTATGTCTGATCCTGACGGTCGGCTGGTTCTGCGGTTCGGGTGTGTTTGTAACGGAATTGGACGTCGTCCTACCGTGTAGCGGGTCTGGACTATAACTGATTTAATGAAACGTTGACGATAAAAATCCAATAAAAATATCGGTTGGTTAGAAGAGTGCGGCACACCAAAAAATATGTACAGCCAGCCAAAGCTAAAGATTAGCAATCATATTGAATAATCATCATCTGAGCAAGTGGATACCTCTTTGAGTATCATTCTCATGACGTTACTATCCCAGTAGATCCTTCTTCTTTCGTAACATTTTCCTGGAGCTTTTCCCGTCTAATACATCAATTGGGACTCCCTTGAGTCGAATCATAGTTATAAGAAGTAACATTCCGGATAAATGGGCGGCCCGGTACTAGAGGCGATAACCGAACCGATCTACATACGGCAGGAACGTGGTTCAAATCACATCTGGGACCGTTCCTCAATAGTGAGGACTGACTATCCCCAACTAGGTGATATCATTAAGTCTGGTAAGCCAGAAATGACAGGTATCACCTAAGAGCTCGTTAGGCCAAAGAGTGACAGATACCGGCACAGAAAGGCAGCAGTCGTCTTAGATATAAGAGAGAGCTCCTCCAAAAATGATTCTCGGTATCTCATTGGAGTTTGAAATTTTTGGACAGAATCCTTGTGTTGGTAACTTTGAACCTGCTTTAGCTTGAGCTTGTCGCGCTGACATGGAACGGCTCCCCCCTTGGGTGACGTCTCTACTAGTGATTACTTATGCGACTCTTTCGAAGGATGGACCAGGAATTGAGTTCATACTTATGGAAATCGTGTTCGTCCTTATGGCAATCGCTCCGAGTCGCTTGCGGACTGCTCCGACTCGATAGGTTCGTGTGGACCAACCCATCAATAGTCTCAACCCGTATCAATATCTCATAAAAATTTCACCAGATTTTAAGATTTCCAAAAATTCAAAAGCTATGATCGTGTCCTATGGCGCGGCAATCAAAGGTTAATGGGTACTTCGTCCTACAGTTCGCACATTGTTCTGAAACCAATCTAATATCCTGTCTCTCCATCCCCACAGATGACGGCTGAAAATGGTTACATCTGGTTCCTACCTATCTGGCTGTCGAACGTGTGGAACCTTAGCTCGGAAACGCACGGAACCGGTAGCAACGATAACAGCACCATACCTCCACAACAACAAACTTCGCACACACGCGGCTGCAGCAACAGTGAGCTGCTGCGTGCTATGAACGGCCACTTTTCCCTTTCGCATGCACCTTACGCGGACGATAACAGTCGCTTGGACGTCGACGGTACGACAGTAGCTGAGTGGAAGCATCGCTACGTCCAGAATCTTTCGTACGAAGGCTACGCCGCTTCAGACTACGCCGGTTACGCGTACGATGCTGTGTGGGTGTATGCGCTCGCTTTCGATCGACTCCTGCGCGAAGATCCATCGTACTTTAGTGATCTGCACTCTGAAGCGACCACCAACCGACTAATCCAGCTGATTCATGAGACCGATTTTCAGGGCGTATCCGGTAGGATCCGGTTCAACGAAGCTGGCTCGCGGTACACGATCATCAACGTGCTGCAGTTCGTCAATGGGACGGCCAACATTGTCGGCCACTTTACGCCCAACATATCCGCCGATTACAAACTGATCGGAGGTGATCTGAAACTGAACGAGTCCGCCATCGTGTGGATGACGCGGGATGGCCGTGCCCCGGATGATGGTGCGCTGGTCTGTGCGTTTGAAAGCATCGTGCGCATCTTCGGCATCGACTGTGATGATGTTACGCTGATCGTCATCACCATGGTTTCGATCATTAGCATCCTGATCCTATCGGTAGCGTCGTTCCTGTTCTGGAAGGAACGGTACGATCGCAAAATGAAAACGTCCGCCAAGTACCTGCAAAAGCTCGGCATTGATCTGCTGTCACCGTCGGCCATACCGTTCAACACGCTCGACAAGTGGGAAATACCGAAGGATCGTGTCGTGATCAATCGACGGTTGGGCGAAGGTGCGTTCGGTACGGTGTACGGTGGTGAGGCACAGATCGAAGACGAGGGCTGGACAGCCGTGGCCGTGAAGACGCTTAAGGTGGGCTCCACCACGGAGGATAAGGTAGATTTCCTGTCCGAGGCTGAGGCGATGAAGCGATTCGACCACAACAATATCGTTCGGTTGCTGGGCGTTTGTCTCCAGTCGGAACCGGTCTATACCATTATGGAGTTTATGCTGTACGGTGATCTGAAAACGTATCTGCTAGCTCGAAGACATTTGGTGAACAGTAAACAGTCGGAAGACTCGGACATCTCCAACAAACGGCTCACGATGATGGCGCTCGATGTGTCGCGAGCACTGTCGTATCTGGCAGAACAGAAGTACGTCCATCGGGATGTGGCCTGCCGCAACTGCATGGTCAACGCACAGCGTGTGGTAAAGCTGGGTGATTTCGGCATGGCACGGCCAACGTTCGAGAACGACTACTATCGATTCAACCGGAAGGGAATGTTGCCGGTCCGGTGGATGGCACCGGAATCGTTAGCGCTGGGTTTCTTCACACCGGCCTCGGATGTGTGGTCGTACGGGGTGCTGCTGTACGAGATCATCACGTTCGGTTCGTTCCCGTTCCAGGGACTCACAAACAATCAAGTGCTGGAACATTTGAAGAATGGCAATACGCTCACCATTCCTGTCGGTGTGAAGCCACAGCTAGAGGGTCTCATGAAGGCGTGCTGGAATCAGGACTACAAGAAGCGTCCCTCCGCCTCGGAGGTGTCCGAATTCATCTCGAACTATCCGCGGCTGCTAAACCCCTGTCTGGATGTGCCACTCGCATCAGTCGAGATGGTGGACACGGACAGTGATCAGTTTGAGCTGTTACCTGGACTGCGCAAGTACAAGGACGATTCTCAACCGACAGCTGATCTGCTGGTCGGTACGCAACCGATGAATGATCTTAACAATGGTTACAATAACGTGAGCATCATGTCAACTGGTGGCGCCCAGCGTAATAACCAACGGCGTGCGATCAATCTGAACGATCTGAATGTAGCGACAGACTTCACTACGGTCAATCCGTTGCCGCCGTTGGATGACTACGAGGAGGATCCATCCACGAGACAACCGCTCGGCGGACCGGCGCAACAGAGGCAAACCACTTCGGCGAACCATCTGAACGTGTACAATCCGATCGAGCCACTGTTGCAGCGTGACACCGAGGTTACCAAGAGCAACAACAGCCTACTCCGGTACGTGCCTATGTTTGGGTTTGGCAAAAGCAAAACGGTTACGATCGGTGGTACGACGATCGTGACGGGTAGTGCAGGCCGAACCGTACCGCCGACCACTGCCCTCCACTGTACTACCTCGCTAGGGGCGATGGGTGGTGGTAGTAATACCAACTCTCCCCAGTCGCCTACCGGCTCGGTGCTCGGCATGAGCGGTGGAACCATGATTGTAAACACACGTAGCACTAGCACGACGATTTTATAGCACACCGAACCTGCACCGGAGCGTCGTCGTCGGGCGCGACAGGATCAGCTGAATATCACGCAACCGGAAACGAACCAAGAGCTGAACGAACCCGGTTGCTCGACAAGAGCTGCTGGCGGGCCGAATTAAAGACAAAAGCAAACCACAAAAAAAAGAAACCAAAATTATCCTTTTTATAGCAAAAAACAAACCAGCTTTAAGCGTAGATCAAAAGAGAGACAGGAGGTTCCTATCAATCCACGGTGGGCGAGACAGAGAGAGAGAGACAGGAGAATAATAATTTTAAGCAAATGTAGAAAGTAAAAAGTCTAGCCGATCACATCGGTTACCGATCACTGCGCAATATGCATTATCTGCCAACGTGGGAATTAACAATGCTCGGTGAAGCATTATCGCATACAGTTTTTAGTAGCAGCAGCCAATACTAGTGAAGGGTAGTAGCAGTAGTAGTAATCCAACGACAACCGAACAGAAGGTGTACAATAATGATTGGATGGCAGGGCAACACCCAAACCAAGCGAGCATAATCTCAACAGTACAAACTAACCTTATACCGTCCAGGGATGTGAACAGTCAAAGAAAGCAAACGCAAAATTGGAGAAACCGGAGCGCAGATCTTGGCAAGATGGAAGAACATATTTAACAACATAAACCCCGCTAACAAACCATGATGATTACCGTGTTTAAGGCTATAAATTGGATTAAGTAACTCCCGCATAAATTGGATTAAGTAACAGACGCGGGACAGAGAGTGTGCGTGCGTACGTAGGGGTAGAAAGAGTTAGTTCTGCTAACAAAAAACACACACACACAGAGGGATAATAGTGAAATTATTAACACTTTATGGTGTAAGGGAAAAGCTTCCATAATTTTCCCCCCTTACCATGGGTGGTTAAATAGTGTTTAAGACAGAACAACACTTCTTCGGGTGTCCATTTTTAATCGGCTGAAAGAGGAGAGATGTCAGGGATGGCTAGCATTATGATAATCAAAATGGGAAAAAAGAACATCATTATCTGACTAGCTTCTAATTAGGGAGAGAGATAGATAGAGCAAGAGTTTGTGCGTGTGTGAGAAAGACAAATAGAAGTTTTTGTTGAATACTTTTACACGATACGAATCTTTCGCAACGAACCGCTCAAAATCCACCTGACTTCTGTATCAGACGCTATACAGGGTTTCGATTCATATGATAGAACTTTCGAATCTCTTAAGTAAATGTTTCAAATGAATTGTGAAATATTGCATTTCGGCTGTGGAACTTTGCAATAATATAATGGAATCATGCAGTTAAGAGAAAGGTGACTGTGGAATTTTGCTATTAGCTGTACATTCTTCTGCTTCTTTCTTGGCCTAACGGCCTCTTAGATCTTGCCTCCCAGTAAATGATATGTTGGACTCCATAATATGATTGCAAAGTTCCACAATGGGTTTATAATACTCCACCTTCCATTTGAAACATTCCCATAAATTTTTAAACCGAAAGCCTGTACCGCCGTAATCTGCCGATTCAATCCTCAAATTCGCCATTCCGTCGAATGTATCTACGTCACAACTTCATCACAACTTCAGCAAACCAGATCCTGTGGACGGCCTAAAAGGACATTACAGATGGTAGTCCGGTGTCATTCGCAAGACATCACCAGCCCAGCAGTGGAGTCAATAGTGCGATCATCGTATAGCCCATAGAACTTGTTTGACCTTCGCCATTGTCCTTCACTCCACAAACGAGACCAAGAGTCCTTCTTCTGGACGTCTTTTGGACAGATCCTATATCTCATAGGTATTTTCCGCAGCGAATGGTCCTAAGGCTATAATATGACCGGTTGCCACAGTTATTTCCACGCTGTCACCTCCCCAAAGTCTTGTGGCGCTTACTCGATTCTTTAGCTCTGAGCACGGTCTTTAATATCAAAGAAGAGGCAAGATAAGGCTTGTAGCTGATGCTCTGTCATCTACTACTCCAGGATGCCGTACCGAAATTCTTCAAGCAAACAGTTGCCAGAACTCTAATTCAGTGTGTGAAAGGTTCTTTGCAAAAGATTCGCTTCCTGTAAACGTCCTGCAGTCCTGTTGCGTTATTAAATTAGTAAAACATGTTTTCTTTACTAGTAAGAGATGGGACACGCTACGTACACGTAAACCACTAGTACTAGAGGATAACAATTCTAAAGCAAATGCTAATAATTATAGCCAAATTTTTCTACCACTCAACTAACTACATAATCGAGCGATAGAGAGAAAGGAAAGGATTACAAAAAAAAAAGCTACCACCACCAATGTAGTGATTACAAATATCGAATACATTTCTAGTAACATTTTACGTTAGGGGTATAAAACACACATACCGACATGAAGCTGGGTTTTTGGCTTTCTCTCAACTCCCTTTTCAAATTCTAGACAAATTTTAAAAGTTTCATTTAAAAAAATGGAAGGGATGATAGCGGGAGAGCGAGAGAGAGGGAGATTGTGATTGTAAAATTTATTCATCATTTAGGTAATGTACCAACTCTTACCAACCAAGGGTCAAACCATGAGGCAAATAATATTGATTAGCAAAGGGTACCCGTCGTGAGTTTGGGGCCCTAAACCCCCCCAAAAGCAAGCAAGACTCACGCAGAGACGTGTGAAGCGATGAACCAAAGGCGTATGTAGAATAGAACACGGAAGGTGTAAAAAATGTACCGATATATCCACAGCGATAGAGAGCGGATGAATCAGTCCAAAGTACCTATTGTTTAGCGATAATATTCTCCCAAGCAAAATGCGTAGCGTTAAAAAAACCGTCAGAGGTAGAATTTTCGGTTTAAAATTAGTTACTTTTCCCTGCCAGTGTGTAAAAAGCAAGCAAACAAAATCAACTGCCAACAAATAGTTACAAACAACTACACTGTCCATAGCGCTGCCAAAAATGATTTACAACACATTTATGTTTAGGCCAATGTCTGCTTCAGGAATTCAAAACTACACACAAAAACATTTACTCTACAAAAAAAAACAGGATCGAGAATCGAGGATCAGGGACACACTCTGGAACCGTTTCGACCGGATGCTAACCGGCCAAAACCTGATAAGACTGATTAGTTTGTAAGTGAAGTTCGGTTGGTGACAGTGGCGTGCCGGGAAGGCATCCTGGCCTCGATAGCGTTTCTAGACAATGTGGTCGATCCCCAACCCATCCACCGCGTGGATGTGAAACGTGTGAAAATATGGAAAAAGATTGTTTGGTTTTTTAGCTAGCGCAAATTTACCCAGTTTTAGCAGAACGCAATATACCGTGAGGCGGACGGTAGTAGAACGGAATACGGAACCCCACTAGAACCCATACACTAGGGTCACATTTAATCCTGCTAGAACATTATACATACAACCCCATACGTACACACCTACATACATGTACGGTACGCATATATACAGATATGAATAAAGCAAAAAACAAGAGGATTTCTACTACATTGATTGATTGCTTGTTGAGCTACTTACCAAACATCCGATATTGTGTGTTATAAGGCTTGGACGACTCTTGATCCACGTATCGAAGCTGCAACAGAACGCTGCTCTTTCATGCCAATCCAGCTCGTGCAGAAAGGATTGGTGAAGGATTGTTGGACCATGTTGAAGCCAGATTTCTCGTTCCGCACATATTTCGGGAAGAATTTTGTCCATTTTAAGCCGGTTTCGACTGCTACAGTTAATCTACACTCCGGTATGTCTTTCTCCGTAAGTAGTCTCTCGTGCTTTGTGACTTCCGGATAATCGTTCAGTGTTTCTCTCTGGCCAGCACCTATCTACCGCAGATGATACGAATTCTGACGTTAACGGGTGGTTTCGGTCTGCCACTCTGAATACCGCTAGTCTGGCATGATTGCGATCATTATATTGGTAATCCGTAATGCCTAATTACACCCTCTTCTCAATGCCAACTTCGATGCTGCGTGGGGAAGAGCTGAATCACCAGATACTTCGCGATGTTCGTCGAGATGCTTGTGTGACTTTCCGCCCCTAGTTATGCTCGGGAATGCGCTCGTTGTAATCCAACCCCTGCCATCCACTGTTCAATCTTCAAAGCTTCTCAAGATTCTTCGATGCAGTTGAGCTGATCAGTTTTTCCCAGTAATGGGCTGGTGGAAGATGGAGTAAGGCCTGCAGATACATGACACAGAGTTGCCACAACTCCTTCGTCAGCCTTGTAGTAAAACTTTCGTCCCGGTATATGATTATTCTGTAGTATTGCTTGAGGTCCACTATCGCAAATGTCCTTTTAAATGGTAACAGCTCTGCAAGAATTCTGGATTTGCTGGACGAATGTATGAGCACCTGTTGAAAGAAACGTCTAATTACGTTGCACGAAATTCACAAACTGATCCACTTGTCGTCTTCTTGCACTTACCACACCTGATTGCCGAAGGTTGCTTTGATGCCTAGTGTGAGTTACAGTAAGAGTCCTCAAGGTGGCTTCATCGTCGTCCAAAGGCCTCTTAGTCCCATAGCAACTCTCCACCATGAGTACTTCGATCAAAGCAGCTTTGCGATATTTTCTCATCGATGCCATACCACACAACATAAGGACCGCCCAACAACCCATCTATTTACTAATAATGTTTTATTCTTTACAATTCCAATAAACATAATTATTTGTTGCTCATTGTGTTGTGTTCTGCCTTCCTCTGTCTTTTTATCCTTTTTTTTTATTCTGCTGTTGCAAAATAATGTACTCTCCTCTCTCTCTCTCTCTTATTCGCGCTGCTGTGTAGTAGTAACAGTAAGAAAAGGGAGGATTGCAGGGAGTTTCCTTGTTAAATCGTAATAAAAACTTCTAATATTGTGTCTGTAATTTTTGCGTGCCCTTAGGCCCAAACACACACACACACGGCTAGGTGTAGCGTGAGTTTGCTTCAGGTTGTACAGAGTCAAGGAATGTGTGTCTATGTCGTTTGATGCTTCCTAAAGTGCCCCAAAAGCGAACTATTTGCGATTGGAGGGAAACGGGCCGGGAACGAGGATATCAACAGCAATGAGAAAATCACATTTTGTGCATCGTATGAAGGGTGTAGAAAATGGCGCATCGATCTGTCTGTGTGTGGAAGTGAGGTGTGGAGGTGTGATAGGACGGGGAGAACGCGGCACTATCGTTATTGTTAAAAGATCCAACCGAACTTTTTTTTTCAAATAGAGTACAAAAACCATAAGAAATAGAAATACTGACAAACACCATCCAAAGTGCTTGTGTAGACACACAAATGTAAGAAAATCGAATACAACACAAACATAAAACCCGCATTAGCCAGTAATGTTAGTCACACACAACGTTAGTATCGCTATTTGGTGCGCCTAAGATGGATTTTAGAATTGAAACTCTACAATAAGGTCGTCATTATTAGAGGGAAAACCAAAAACTCCTTCAGAAGGTAAGATATTATTTCGAGCGGGTTTTAAAAGACCTTTCACACAATCGCGCTCCGGTGGATTTGGTAGATAAAAGTGGGAAAACATGACATGATAGAGTAAAGCTATATTGTTTGATGTTCTAACGCATTATTACTGTGCTCATCATGAGATGGTTCTTATTTCTTTCCGTCCTGCTGCGCCGACTATCTTAAACAACACTCAATACTTTTGAATTATCATAAAAACTCGCATCGCGTCCGCTTTTCCGCACCGCACCGACGACCGAAACCAGTAGCTTAATACTTGTATTAATTCATGCCATTCACTTCATAAAGCCTAAAACAAAAACGAAAAAAAACCCCAGCTAGGAACATCACGTCTGCGTCCTCGGTACTCCGGAACAATCCACCCGTCATTGCCTACCATTCTCTGCACATTTCCAATACACCGCGTCCTGCCTGCTACTGCCACCGCTTTTCTATTCGTTCAGCTCTTCGAGGTTGGCGATGTCGATGAGCGAGATGTGGTTTCCGCCAAACTCGGCAAATTTGGCGCGCTCCTGAATATCCGTGGAACGCTTGTACACTGAAACGGGACGAATAAAAACAAATAAAATAATGTGAAACACTGAAACAGGTGAGCTTATTCCGATTCAATCTGTGCGCCTCATTACCTCCACTGACAATCTTCTCCAGCTGGTAGATCTTCATGTCGACGCACTCCTTCGTGACGCGGGGCGAAACATCCGTGAAATCGGTCAGCTCCGGCAGCACGACACGCATCGTCTTCTTCAGCACGCTCGTATCGATGTTGTAGTAGCCCAGCTGCATCTTCATCACCAGATCGCGCAACGACTGGGGTGGCAGGACCGTTTCACGATCGAGCGGCATGATGAAGCAACGCCGGGCCGCAGTGTCGATGATGCCGGACTGGTTGAAGGTAAAGTCGTGCAGGAAGCGAGCCGGACGCTGGCCCCGGAACACCGGCACATCGATCTTCGAGTAGTTCTCCTCGTCCGACAATCCCAGCTCGAACTCTTCGCGGAAGAAGTCATCGTTGTTGTCGTTACCGTTGCTGCCGTTCTCGTTCGACTGTGAATCGTCCGAGAGGGCCGCCTGCTCCTGGTTGAGCGATTTCGGCATCTGGAACATGTTGAACTGGCGCAGAATCTCCATGTCACGGTCGGCATTCATCGAGCGGTACAGCGATTCGAAGTTGCTGGCATCGTACGGGATCTTGCAGAAACCGTGGTAGCGCATGTGGTTGCGGGCCTGCGCGTACTGACGGTAGTAGAACAGACCGCCGATCGTACCGATGGAAAAGCCGAGCAGTGCCACCAGCAGCAGGATGGCTGCCGTTGCCGGCTTCAGCTGACGGCCGCGGCGCAGAAGAATGATGTTCGATGCGGTCGAGTTGTTGCCATCTTCCTGCAAGTTGGAAAGGAGACATATCCATTAGTTAGGATGAACAACAGGACCTACAATAAAGAATCTTTCCAAAATCGCTTGTTTCTATATTTCTACTATCGGGAATGACAACTTCAGTAGAACTAGAGCGGCATTTTAATAAGCATCACTCCATCTCAATTTGGGCCTACCACGCCTCCTCTGTCCGTGTGGACGGCCTAAAAGGACTTTGCGGGCTGGTGTCATTCTCATGACGTGACCAGCCCACTGGACCCTGGCGAGTTTAATTCGCTGCACGATGGTGAGATCATCGTACAGCCCGAAGAGCTCGTCATTGTAGCGGCTCCGCCATTGCCCTTCCACACATACGGGGCCAAAAATCCTTCTGAGCATCTTCCTCTCGAACGCGGCTAAGAGAACTTCGTCAGTTTTGGACAGAGTCCATGTCTCAGAGGCGTATGTGAGAGCTGGGACTATAAATGTTCTGGTACTGTCCCAGTTTCGTCCATCGCGACAGGTATTTAGAGTGGAGAAGTTTCCTCAAGCTGTAGTATGATCGGTTGGCAGCCAGCACCCGTGCGCGTAACTCAACATCAATGTTGTTGTCGGTGCTGACTTTTGACCCCAGATAGGTGAAGTTTTGGACGACTTCGAAGGTGCAGTCACCCGTCTGTACATCAGCCCTGCGTAAATCAGTGTTCGTTAGCAGGGCCGCTGGTGGTGCCACCATCGTTTTGGTTTTTGCCTCGTTATTCTCCATCCCGAGGTTCTGTGCCGCACGCTCGATCCTTTGATAAGCTTCTGCTACATAGTAGAGCCTCAAACCAATGATGTCTATGTCATCAGCGTTTGCCAGGATCTGGATTGACTTATAGAAGGTGGTCCCCGAAGTTTCCACCTCCGAGTCGCGGATGGCTCTCTTTAGCGCCAGGTTGAAAAAGAGACAGGCAAGCCCATCTCCCTGGCGCAGGCCCTTGGTGGTAACAAAGGGCCCTGAGAGTTTTCCATCCACCTTCACCTGGCATGTGATGTTGGCCATTGACATTCTTACAAGCCTGGTAAGCTTGGCCGGGATTCCAAAAGAGCTCATTGCGTCGTACAGTTTTACCCTGGCTATGCTGTCATATGCGGCTTTAAAATCAATGAAGAGATGGTAGGAGTGGAGCTGCTGCTCCGCCATCTTTTCCAAGATTTGCCGCATCGTGAAGATCTGGTCAGTGGTTGATTTTCCGTTTCGGAATCCTCTTTGATAGTTTCCGACTATCTCTTCGACGAATGGGATAAGTCGATCTTGTAAGATTAGGAAGAAAATTTTGTAGGCGGTATTCAACACCGTAATACCCCTTAAATTGCTGCACTCTAGCCTATCTCACTTCTTGTATATGGGATAGATGATACCAAGATTCTAATCACACGGCATCAATTCGCCAGATCGAACTGACCAGATCCCCATCCTTATTCCGCCAGCAGGTCACGTTAGATCTAAAGTTATTTCGGCGACCTGCTATCTCCTGGTAAAACATTCTTCCTGGTCCTTAACGCACTCTGATTTCTTGAAGTTCCCGCACCCCACCAATGGTCCCACCAATAACATTTATGCCGAGAATATTCGATATTCCTGTTGCCATAAGCGCATCAGATTTTCTCGTTGGAAACAGAAAATCATTTTTCATACTCAATCGAAAGTAATTTTACGAAGCCACTGATTTAGTTGATAAATGCTAAAGCCTATTGTAGGATATTTTAAAGCGCCTTATATCGAACAACACTTTTCAGCACCTAGAGTCATTCGTACTTTAACGACGGAAGCGTTGCTGTGCAGCTAACGTTTCGAATGGCACGTTCCGCACACAAACTGATCCTAATTAGGAATGCTTCACCTGTTGCCATTTATCGTAGCACAACCATCACTAAACATACAACTCTTTAGCCCTTTAGATTGAAACTTGAATTAACAAATGCACGGCTGTTAATCACTGATGTTACGACAAACAGTAACACGGTATGACTACACCACCAGCTTAATCCGGGCTGTTTAAATCCAGTGGCTTCTTGCCATAACACCCTCGCATAGTGTGATGATCTAATGCCCTAGACTCATAGGAAATATGTCCAACAATCCGTGCTTTACCCACCAGATGCTCGTTTGCTTTTCAGCACAATTTGGAGCTTGCATTTCGGAACAAATAATCGATGCTTAATGGGTTCAAGCTTCATTTGAGACCGAAGAACGAACGCTGATGCACTTTAATATGCATAAGTAAATAGATGTGCCAAACATTTGCTTACGATTTTTTCGAAAGTGCTTGATGAAGCGAAATAAAAATTCAATCAAAACCCAAAGAACGCTTTTAAAGATCCGCAAGATATACAGTCCCATCCCACGCCACTCATGGAAGGATGGGAAAACGTTCTTATGTCACATCGGCCATCGTTTGCTTAATCAGTGCACAGCCATCACCATCATCCCACCTGTAAGCCAATGAACTGACGACCCAGGCGGAACCGGTGTGAGATATGCTGTCCGAAAGAGAGCACGGAAATATGCAGAAGGCGCCTACTCCGTCTGGCTGCTTCCTCCCTCTCTAAGGAGCTTGCTCCGGCCTGAACTTGATCTTGACAGGTTTCCCAAATTAAGCACTATCAACATCTTCCTCTTTCTTCTGACCAGCGTGTGTGTTGTGGTCAGTTAGCGTTTATTAATACGCAATCCAATCGAGGAAGCAGCCATCGAATGATGATGCTTCGTAAAAGCTACTTCTTCGAATTATGCGCACACTACGCAACAATCTACGCACCCACGAACTGTTTACCCATTTGGATTGGTGCTTTAAGCCAAAAATCCGCACAGCACGGCCAGCGTGGTCCGTGTAAGCTCGCAAACCGTCTCCCAAAAAAAGCATGACACTTTCAACCGACGGGATGGGGCTTAGATGTTGTTGCTGTCGATATAGTTTCTTGGTTGACAATGTTGGCGGTTGGACAGACAGATGACCAGCGCTGTGTCGAGTGTCGCACCGATGCCCCTAATTCAAATCACGGACGCCGATGACGGTCCTCCCCCTTTATATGGTAAGGCCAACACCGACCGGTTGGCGTGGGATGACGGATTCCAAACACCTCGGTTCGGCTTGCGAATCTTCTTCGCTGATGTTGGAGGACCTGACGGACAGTGAGGGGATGGGCTACACCACTTTCCTGGACGAAGTGCCAACCGCGAAGACAACACCCAACCATTCAATAAAACCAACGCCATCAAACGGGTGTGCGATTAGTTGGTCAAAGGTTGTGAACGAGTTTGTATCGGTGGCTGTCGGGTGCGTTAATTGGTGCTATTCCACCGGAACGGTTTATTTTTTAAGATAAATTTGCCTATTTATCTGCTAAAAAATAAAGTGTTAAAATACCCGAGAGTTTAGTGGTCAAGTTTAGTGACAAATTGGTAATGATGTGAAGCAAGCTAAATTGAATTCTGTGAGAAGTAATAAAATCGATCAACGCTTCGTCCTCAATGTGGTGACCTACGGGTAGAGAGGAAAAGCGGAATTTGACGCAAACTGTAGTGTCGTTAAAAATAGGATCATCAATAACTAATCATGTTAAGGGGCGTGATGATAATCGATTCGAGCAGCGGTCATAAAGTGTTGCTTCATGTGCTTTGCTTCGCGTGTGTGTTCCTCTTGGTCCTGCCGCTCGTCGCCGGTGAATCTTTCGATGGGTACGTCTACCCGACACCGACCCCAACGCCTTCGTTCGATGGGTACGATTACACCAAGCCAAGCTGTCCACTGTTGGAGCAACCGGTGCCTTCCTGTACGGCTTCCGCCACGATCCTTACCGTACCGGTGAGGGTAAATGTCACCGAAACGATCGTCACATTCATTAAGCAACCGACAACCGTGACAACCACGGTGATAGTACCGACAACCTCCACCGAGATACATCGAGCGATCGAAACCCAGACCAACTACCACACGACTACACACACCGACAGGATCACGTTGCCCCCGGTAACGAAGACTTCCTCCGTAACCAGTACGGTCGCTCGTATCGAAACGGTTACGAGTCCTGTCGTGCGAGTAGAGTACGTTACCGAACGCTACCCGGTGGTGGAATATCGAACGGATACGATCACTAAAACATCCACCTGCACCGTGACGGAGCTGTTCCCTACCACCTATTACAGTACGTACATCTCAACGAGCTATGCTCCACCCGTAACAGATGTCATTTATCAAACGGAAACATCTTACCGTACGCTCACGTCCACGCAACTGAGCACACAGTATCGGACGCAAACTGAAACATCCGCTACATATCTGACACGCACGGAAACGATCCGAGCGACGCGTACCCTCACCGAAACGACCACCGTCACAGCATCCTGTGGACCTCCGCCGTTAAACAACGAGTACCTTCCAATACCAGCCCCAGGCAACGACTACTTGCCACCGTCCTCTTTCCGTTCGCAACAGCAGCAACCGGCAGAACAACGCCTACGGGGCAATTTCGTTCTTCCGGACGATCTTTTACCCCCGAAAACGTCACCAGCAGTAGCGGCAGCAGCAGCAGCAGCAGCAATCCGGGATACGGTTTCGGTAACAGTGACGAAAACGTTGGATCCGGTTACACTCACCAAGGAGCACACCGTTACCAAGGTTACCGCTGAAGCAAAGTCAACTGCAGCAGGAGCAGCCGCCGTTCGTACCAAATCAGTGATAGCCTTCGATCAGCGCGTTACGAAGCTCGTCACCGTAACGCCTACATTGACGAGCTACATCTACATGGATACGGTCACCGTTACCTCGGCGAAACCTGCTGCTGCCGCATCGCTAAAAGCAGGTTAAGCATCGTAACAGCGGATGCTGATGAGATATAAATCAGGAAAGAAAATAACCCAAACCACCCCTCTCTTCCGAAGAATCGTGACGATGTGTGTTGCGCCACATTGCGTCATAGGATGGTGATGAAGGGAAAGAATACGAAAGACATAGAAACTCTCAGACCATCCTAGTTTTACTAATTGTGTCGCACATGAAGGACAAACACACACACGCATGGTGAGGGCGAACGGAAACGTAATGTGAAATATTAACCCCGAGTTCCACAGCAGATAGCTTGCTAGTCCACAAAAGGGAATTCGTGCCGTAAAGTACGCGAATGATATACGAAAATAAAAACTAATTAATGTACAATCTTCAAAGAGGCTTTTTGCACCCACTTTTCTTCCTTTTTTAGATCTCTTTAACCTCAGGGGGTGTCCTAGTCTTACAGTACATGTGCAAGGTAGCGTAAGATCAAGGCCACGGAATGGACCAACTGCTACAAAAAAAAGCTTCAGTTTTCATATTCCGATACGATATATCACAGATATACGAAGGTTTTCGTTTTCAAATAAATTCACAATCTGTTGAATGGACCGCTTCCAGATGCCCGATTTTTCGGCATTTCTCTGTAAGTTTTTTAAGTGTTTTTGATTAAATGATGCGACTTTTCGTTCTATGTTAAGCATTAATTGTCAGAAAGTGAATTTTTATCGTCAAGATAAGATAAGTTTATCAACAATAACTTATCCGTCCTTTGATCCCGCATCCTCATTATCCTTTCAATCCTAAGACATTCTCCTACATTCCTTTTTTGTTAGTCGTTGTGTTGTCTTTGTCTTAATTGTTCTTTGTAGTGCCACGGTGATCCGTTAACGGAGCAACAGTATCCGGGGGCAAAGTCGAAACCGTCGTAAGAAGGGAGGCAGACTTTTCTGCAATAGTGTTCTTCATCTCTGCCTAGCCTTGATAAAGCTAGTTCGGCATTGTTGGCGTTGGGTTCGGAGGTCGTCGGCGGGTCCTACAGAGCAGAGTGAGTAGCAGAGACCCTGCTGTTACGGAATGGAACTCGCCGATAGCTTCTGGTTTCGATGCTGGCTTGGTCGAGCTTGGGCTATCACTGCTGGGCGGTTTGAGGAACACTGTACAGAGGCAAATGTTTGTGCTGTCCAAATCGCTGTCTTTTTTTTGTTTGGTTGTTGTTCTAGATTCCAGATCCGATACACGGAAGGATGATCCGTTTACACACCACACTACCATCAACACAACACCGCCAGCAATAGACCCGGACCCAATCATTGATACAACTTCTATAATCGATCTGGATTTCCACACTGCAATCGCCACACATCCACAACCGAGCATGCCCGGGATAAGGCTAATTATCAGGGAGGAAATGCCTTGGTAATTTCTTTGTGAATTTTTCGTTTTTGACTTTTGTATTTCGTCAGCACATGCGGTGCTGACAATACGGCTTCAAGCCGTCATAATTAATAAATAAATATAAAATACATAAAAAATAACTTATCCTTCCAGGAAGTCCCAAATGAAGAGATCAAAGCTCAAGTGAAGGACTTTTCCCAAATCAATTGATTCAGACACATGGAAGGCAAAAAATATTGTCATACGAGCGACATGGCATGTTGTTCCATCTTTCTGGAGCCGATAGTCAGCCATGTCATGTTTGTTCATCTCATCTCTTGCCTACGTGACCAGTTATCGTTCTCTAATGGCAGATACTGTGACGCTTTCATCGTTCTTAAAGAATTTGATGAGCCTTCCTGCACAAACACCGTTTTAACAGTGTCCGAAGATCATATAAGAGTTATCAGTGCTCTTAAAGCTACAGTCTTGCATGCTAATGAACCTCCAAAAGGGTCAAATGTGCCTCAACGGTTATAATGGAACATGACGGATATGATGGATTAATTTTTCTAAAACATTAAAAGCATAACAATCTTCTAAATTAGTTGTGAAATTATTTAAAATTCTTCATGATCAATCACGCCGGCGTGACTTAATGCTACATCTATTGCATTGCATTGCACGCTTAGTGTATGTTCTACCTTAATTTTGGCTATCCATCCTGCGCCTTAAGCTTAGATAAGAACATGGTGACGAATATATCGCACCAAAATGTTCGATAAATGTAACTATTCCTCAAGGTTGGTTCATTAAAACTCCTCAGACCGCAGACTGATTCATTAGGCCACCACCACCCATCAGACATTACTGCTGTGCTTAACACGGTACTGGGTAAGACCTGTCCACTGATAAGCTGTTATGCGTGCCACCTCTTCGTGCCACAGACAGCGATTACAAACAGGCCTATCTCGTTCTTGGGACAAATTGCACCACTGTTGCCTCCGCTAAGGGCTTCATCTAATGACGTTAGATCACCGGTGGGAGCAACGGACGGTCGGTTGCTCTACCACTATCGCCGCTTTTGGTCTGTAAGGAATCAAGGAATGGATAAACGTTGACCACGGCGATACATTTGTCAATAAGTTCAACAAATACTTAACAAACGAAAAATTCAAAAAGGTTAAATCTACACCTTTACCAGCAACGCGTTGCTAGCAACACCCACCGGGTAACAATTACACCGCTAAAGTCACCGTCGCCGATGATGCATTCACCCCCATGGGAAGTAAATAACGGTGATAATACTTTTATCTTTAGAGCAGGAATAAAACATGCACTATTGCGACCCGCAAATGTACGTCGGAAAATGAAAGATAACGCGCGGCAACGTTCCGCTTTATCCTCAAAATAAATATCCACAATGAGTGGTGGGGTGATCAAAGCGAAAACCAAGCCGACTTCTGTGTACGGTTTAAGTTTTTCCCGCATTTTTTCAGATTTGCCGCAGATTTTCAAAACTTTCAAATTAGTAAAAAAAATCCATTTGTTTTACGTGAATTGTTTGGCTCTTTGTTTGGTTTAAATGTGCAACAGTGATAATACGCTTGAACGTGCATTAAGCTCCCAGAGCATACAGTAAGTGGGGGGGGGGGGGGGAGGGCTTCTTGTGCATGGTAATAACATTTTGATTTCCCACCTTTTTTCCTTTGCTTTTGTTTCTAAACACATCCACGCATCCCATAACGATTAGCAGAAGCTGCTTCAAGCCGTTCCAACTAAATCATCCGACGCTCACGCTATCACGATGATAAGCGCCATAGGAAGCGCCGGGAAAAACGAAACTCCCAAAAACAAAACTAAATCAAAAAAGGAAAATAATATTGAAAAAAAACACCCTCGCGAGGAACACGCAACCTTCAGGCCGGTGTGTAAGCCGCCGGTGCTGTGGCTTGGGGCGCGCTCTCGGCAGGGGAGCGCACTCTAGCAGGCTGAAAGCGATAATATCACGTCGCAATTGCGTCGTGGAAATGGAGAAGTTTTCAGTTACGCGCTCGTGCACCACCATCATGCGTGCCCAAACTCCAGACAGACTCATTTGCTCACTTTTCCTCAATTAATTTTCTTCTTCGAATTGCTTCACCGTATGTGTCTAAAACCCGAAAAGAAAACCTGAGCAATTGAGGTTTTTTTTTTTGTATCTCTAACACTCAGAATCAAAAGCTTTTGCTTTAAGGGTTGATTATTGTGGTGTTATCGATGTGTAGCAGATGACACATAGCTTGCTGTGTTTAAAAAAAAGGGACAGAAACTGGGCAAAGCTCAACCATTTTCATCAAATCGTTACCGTGGTTGCATATGCCCCTCCCTCACCATTCCTACAACCCTTTTGCATCGGGGGGGGGGGGGGGGGAGGCATGTAGCATGCCAACTTGGTTTGATAGCTTAGGAAAGTAACCAAAGCACCAGACAGCAATGGCGGAATGGATTATCTCGGGCGCATTTTTTTTTTTCTCCTGCCAGTCCAGGGTCAATGTTTGCTTTACGGATGCATCGACTGTGCTGATGTTGCGGAATGTTTACACGCTCGATTTCTCATCGGCTCATGATGAGGGTGTGTTTGTGTGTGTGTGGGTGTATATGATTGAGTAAAGAGGAAGAGGAATATGCTCGTGCGCAAAACACGGAAGAAAAGTGAGCGGTGGATCCGCTAGACGGCACACCGAAGAATGCCGAGCATTTTTCAATGCCAAATTCTTGTCCGAACAGGTGCCCGACACCTCCCAGATGGACGATATTTTCGAAGGGAAATGAATAATACAATCAAATGATTTCAGTTATACGACAATAACACGGTTACGTCTACTGGTCTCTGTTCTACTTACGGCCGGGGCGGTCGGTGTGGCGTTCGCGTCCGGAACTGGATGGACCAGCGGCAGGATGGACTTTTCGCCCTTCTTAGCTGACGATTTGGCGATGACAACCATTTTTGCGTTTTCCTTTTTTTCCCGAACGAATTTGCACCACCGAACAACACACGTACAAAAAAACTGCTATGCTACTCCACTCGTGGCTGCTGTGTGATGAACGTTTGTGTATGTGTGCGTTTTACGATGTATCTGAAAACTCTGGAAAAACTTGACCGCCGCCTTTTGTTGTGAAATTGTGTGTTCACCCCTTCCTCCTGCGAGAGAAGAACGTTTGGGAACGTGTTACAAGTTAGAATAGAATTTCACTAGACCGAACGCACACGCACAGAATACTGTCCGCAATGTTGTTGGCGAACGGTTTTGCTACCGATTTTTCTCTACACTACCCTGGCAACAACTGCTGCATTACCTTGGAAATGGAGTCGCTGGAATGTTTTTATCTCTGGCACAACTTTTCGCTGCTCGTGAAAGAAAGCGAATGAATAAAAAACTTGACGTCACAGCGCGAGCTGTCAGATACAGTCGAGTCCCGGTGTATTGGGTTGGGCAAAGGAAGTTGGATTATCCGTGCGCTTCGTTTTGAAATGACCGGTAAGACTGTTTTGTTGGTAATGCAATCGAGAGGAAAGCGTTGTGAAATATTATGAAAAAAGAACAGCAATCATTTGTTTGACTACATTATCTATGTTGTAAGTAAACAGCCAAAGCAAAATTTGACCATGAGTCAACTAAATATCACTAAAGAAGCAAAATTAGTTGATTCAGAAACACCACAGCGGCCGCCCAAACAGCCAAATTATCTTAAGCAGCCAACTTCAGCACGCTAAAGATCGCTGATCTAATACGTCTTTTGCAGTAGATAAGCAGCGTCATAGTTCCTCGTACTCTTAACCGGGCCTTAAGAAGCTTTCGTATATAGAGCTGATAAAGAAAGTGTTTATGTGCTATTTATTTTCATGCAAGGCATCTTTTTGGGGATTTCAATCTGCTGATTATCTTCCGAACTAGAATTGTCGGATATATCGACTGGAATATCGATTATCTCCCAGTCGTCTTCGTTCTCAAATATTTCACGCATAATTTAAGTACGTTCTATATAAAATTTTCCCGATTTTTTTACACACTTTCAACACATCTTTCCACACAATGTTTTTCTTACGACGCATGGCAGATAGCAATGTTCTATTAACATAATTCTGTAAACTTGAACTTGAACTTGAAGGGCCATCTTTCACTCTTAAAAAGGCATAAAGTTCCATGAAGTACCGCATGCTTCTTAATAAGCCGCATAGTTTGGATGAACGCTATACATGGTTTATAAATAAGCCTCATAGTTCCATCGAGTTCCAAGAGCAAGTAGAAATGCTTCATAGTTCGATCAAGTTCCACGGTCTTTTTAACTTGCCTCAAAGTTCGGCGCTGGTACGTTTTTTCTTTAAGCAGCCCTCAAGCAGCACGATAGTTCGATTTCATTATCTTTGGCTATTTGAGCGGGACCGTTAAGCAGCATTTAAACAGCGGTGAGCCAAGGGACACGCTAAAATGAATTAAATTGAAGCGAATGGGTGATTTTGTGTAAAATAAAACCAATCCAATTGCTTTCAAGCGTGAATTAGAGATAGATTTAATAACTAAGCAGGATGGAGTACATTCCAACCATCCCTTGTCACTTTATAAGAGAGAGCACCGCGTTAAGATAAATTCAAAACTTAATGTTGTGGTTTTGTAAAGACATTTATTTAACCAAGGTTGGAATTTGTCGAAAGCATGCAATAGGCAACGCCCATTTGCTTGAACTTCCCAATTTTCGATACTGACCCAATTTTGTACAAGTGAATCGCCCCAATTAAAAACAACCATAGATTCAGTACCACTTAGCTTCGAAATTTTAAGCCAAATTATACACCAATGCCACAACTTTCGCTCACTTCACGTGCAACCAATCGTTCATTAATTTGATTACAAAAAAAAACCAACCTTCCAATGGAATCGATTTAACTAATAACCACTAATTGGGTGTGCGTTTCATCCCGCGCGTACGCCACAACCCACGTTAGACATTGTCGCACACCGTAACGATTGCTTGATTGTCCTTGTTTTCGGCCGCCTCCTTGCTCGCCTGCTTCTCCTGCTCCGCCACATAATCCTCCCGGACCCGTTCGAGCGCCTTAATCAGATCCATCTCGTCGATGTCGGCATTTTGCATGCAGTCCAGCCGTTCGCCAAACTTGCGCGTCAGCTTCTTCCGGTGGTAGTCCGCCTCGATGTCCTGCTTGGTGCGGGGGATGCGGAAGCGGATGCAGCAGCACAGCATGATGATGACACCGAGCACCGATCCGCAGGAAAGGAACAGCAGATGCCACACGCGCATTCCGAAGCTCGTTTCCGTCTCGAGAATCGCTTCCGCTTCCTGCTCCACACTCATCTCGTCACCCATCATGGTTTTGTTGAAGGTTCCGAAAACTGCACCAATTATATAGTGTACACACACACACAGGTGGCTTATCCGAATGGGACAACAACTTGGAGTGTAAGATTAGACAAAGGCGCCTTCTTGTACGAGCATCGGCGGCCTTATCACACTATCCGTACAGGTTGCCGTAGCGAACACAACTGTGTTTCTGGTTTCGGAAACGAGCTTTCCCTATGCCGCGAATCCTTTGCCGTTTTACTGTGGCTGTGTGGACACGACACCCGAGTACGGGGGTGGCCCAGTCCTGTCTAGCCCACGACTTTGCTCATTTCATATCCTTTTCTCGCCCTCAATCAACAGGGTGTGTTCCTTGCACGAACACTTCGTCAGCGTGGTGTCGCCGGAATTAAGGAGTGGCCCACCTGCTGCTTGCTTTATTACAATCGCCTCCACAGTCGCCGCACCCTGCGCCTGTGTTCGTTCGGATGTGACCGACGCTACGCTGTCCATCTTAACATTTGCTTTTAGATCATCAGCACACGATAGGTTCAGCAGGAAGTGACACTCGCTCCCATGCGCCCGTTTTCCGTGGGGCGGCAATGATGTAAATGATATAGATGCGTTCGTTAACTGATGACTTCCGGTGGCAAAAGGTCGTACGTACAATCGGGGCGTTACAGTACTCGTGCCTCATACCCCATCATCTCACCAACATTTCTTTCGCTCAGTTACAACTGCACAGCTCTTTTCCATTATCTAGCTTCCCAACGGAACGGATTTTCTCGATCAGCTGGGTTGGGTGTCTCGGATTTATTGAAGATTGTTGCTTTCTTTTCATTGTAATTTTGTTTCGCGGAGCTCCAGGGCATTTTCCATTTCAATCTTTCCTGTTTTCCCTACTGCCGTGACTTGGTTCCACATTTCCACACGCTAGCGGGAACACATTCTCCTACTTGTTTTTTTTTCTCTTGTCCTATTGGCATTGGTTTTAAGCGAACCAACTTGGCCTTTGTGGCGCAGATACGATGCGTCTCTGGTAATAACGATTTTCACGTGCTTGCTTGCTGGAGGACACATTGTTTTTATGAGGACACATCACATCCCGTTGTTGCTCGAATAGATTGTTAAGAATAGGAGGAAGGATTCGAAGGAAACCCAAAGGAGACACGTGACACGTGTTCGCAACACTAATGCCAATCGATTTGTAACGCGCGTTCTTGTTTTTTTTTTCTTCTTTTCTCGCTAGCTATAAAGGGAAAGCTATTTTACAAATTCAAGGATTTTATCGGGCGTTTTTTGTTGCTTTTCTTTACATGTACCGAACAGTTGCAGTGCATTTTCATTGGCGCAATATGGGTACGGCGGACTGGCGGACCCAGTTTACCAAGAGAATTGGTTTAATAAATGCACATCAGCTTTCACTCTTAGTTCTGTGGCCGTTTTGGTTCTTCAGCGGTTGTTTGCTAGATGATAGCACAACGCACGCACACACACACACAACTAGTAAAATAATTGCAGAAGATGACAACTCAAAGGGCTCTGATAATGTCACAACTGCTAGCACGAAGATGTTCATCAGGCATCATCAGGTATCAATTAAAATACCAATCATGCGTCTAAATTGTGCTAAGGCCTACTGCAGTTGCATTATGCTTCGTAGATCACTAGCTGGCGCATTTGAATGTGTATCATCCCCCACGTTTGTCTTAATAGTTGCTGAGTGTGTTGTTCTATCACCTGAAACCCCCTTCTGAACCACCTCAAATACCAATCTTTTACGATCGCCTTCTCCCACTCTACACTACAAACAACTGGAAGAAGGGTCCGAATCCACCGATCCACATCAGAAGCTCGATCCCGTGGTTGGAGCAGTAGAAATCGGTAAAACAATCTTTCCACTACAAAACCGATTCTCGCACCCGACAGAACGAACACTACTTTAAATGAGGATCATTTCTTAACTAACTGTAGTTTTAATCATTCTTGCTTCTTGCCTTGCAATTTATCTTCGCTCGTTCCCTTTCACTCTCTCTCTCTCTTTAGTCATGTTTGTCCTGGCGGCTTTGCTTGCGTCGCACGAAAGGCTTCTAGTTAATAATAATATTAGCAGTAGTAGTTAATAGTAAACAACGTTTGCTTTTGTGTAGTTTGGTAAAATTTGATGAGGAAAACAATCTAAGGTCCGCACACCTTTCCTTCAATTGCTCCCGGTCACTCCCGTTTGCTTAACCACGCGGCCCTTTGCATACCCTTGGCATTAGTTAGTATTGCATTTATTCCCACGCGTGCTCGATGTTTTCCTCGAAATAGATTCCCCCACTAGGGTGGAGGGGGGAGGGTTCTGCTTTTAGTAAGCTACACATCCTTTTTCGCGCCCCGAGCGGGGGGTTTGTAACAAACAATCCTCCATCACATCACATCGGGTGTGACGGTACTGTAACAGCTCACATATTTTGATCTCGTTACACAATTGATTAGTAAATTGATTAGTGTGTTCTGTGTGTGTGTGTGTTTGTGTCCTTGTTACACTGCATTTCCATCCACACGTTTTGATCTTCATTTGTGCGACCTTTTTTCGTTGGCGTGCCAGTTTTGCCAAAAAACCAACAAACGGGAACGTTTTGTCCACCCTTCTCTACAGCACGAACAACCTTACTACATACCACACGATTGCATTGTAAGCCCTAAATATGACTCTTTTAATGGTGCGTTAGGAGCGTGCATTGCTGTTAGTAAATGCATTGGCCTAGATCCGGTGCATCAACTCCCCTGCGAGATGTGCGTGTTGGGGGTGCCTAACGGAGCCCGAAAGTATGCAATTACTGCTTTTAAATGATTCCTTCAATGTATATTCAACTTAAAACTGTATATTGCATACTTTCAGGCGCCCATAACACAGCGACGGTCGTTCATCCAGCAGGGGGGAGGACCTGTAGAAACACTAATGCAAAAGCCAATATCAACTCGCTACGATCGCTGTCTCAACACCTCTCATTATTTTCCTACTATAGTTTTTGTTTTCTTTTGTAAAATTAGCTTTATATTTAGCTTACCGCAAATTGCTTACCACCTTACCTACTATTTTTAAACCAGTTTCTCCTTTCCTCCCTGTCGAAAGCCTTTCAACGCGTTTCCGTTATCATGCTTAGTGTCCATTAATTTTGCCCCAT
Source organism: Anopheles stephensi (assembly GCF_013141755.1). Classification (NCBI taxonomy): domain Eukaryota; kingdom Metazoa; phylum Arthropoda; class Insecta; order Diptera; family Culicidae; genus Anopheles; species Anopheles stephensi. Next base: position 51,395,104 of record NC_050203.1, read on the forward strand.
TTTCGTGTGTGACTCCTAATGCCTGTTATTGTTAATATATCTTTAATCTGTTTACATTGGCAGCGACGATTAATGAATGAATGTTACCGACTGTATGCGCGCGTTGTTTTGCTGTATGATTTGAAGAGTATATTTTGGACTAACGTTTACTATCGAATGTGTCTGTCAAATGTCTCTACCGGCGCAATAGTGTTGGGGTTCCCTGCTCTCTCTCTCTCATTGCCTCCGTTTGCGCAGAGGAATAGTCTGCAGAGTCTGCTTGCAAAATAGGGAAGTGGTGTTTTCTTTTACGTTACCATATGCACTTTCTATGGTTTACGATTGCTAATCCGTGTCCCGTGTTAATACCATCCATACGGGGAGAACAATGACCCACAGTTACCACTAGAGCGCGGGAGCTCTGCCTAACGCTCTATCACGGACCATAAATTCATCCTTGATTGGTTTTGTTTTCCTTAGCCTAACACTGCTGCAGCCAAATGCAATATTTCCTTCCCACCGAAGAAACCACCGGTTTAATTTTGCCTTACTTGTTTGTATGCCTTCCCGTTTGCTTCTGGTACGCTTTTTGCATTTTATTAGTTTCGTTTGAATACTTACACATTTAACAACTAGACGTCCGCCGTGTTCCGCAATCATTCTTTTCTGATGAATGTTCGGCCGCTAAAATAGGAAAGGGGTCACAGTTTTGGGTAAGCGTATCGTTCCTCCAAAACGCCCAATCTTTTACTTACGTTATTGTTTTCTTTTCCGTAATTTTTGGCTCCGGTCGAGCGCGATTGAGCACCTTTAAAAATTCCGACGTCTTTGCACGCATTCGCGAGTGGATGTATGCTTTCGAACACTGGGAAATGAAAGCGAACGCATGAAACAATTGGTTTGATGGGAGCCTCCCAAAAAAAAAAAAAAAACAGCAGCGCTCGTAACGTACCTTAATATGATAATGCAAATAATCACGGAACATGTGAATTAAATTGATCGTGTTATCGCGCGTTTCTTTCGCGGTGTGCCTTGGGAACAGTACTGCAATGAAACCGGGGCAGCCAGCAAAGTGTTGTTAGGCATGGTTTACGTCTTTCCGTACGCCCAAGAGACCACGGAGTTGTGCGGCAAACGTATGCGGATACTTACCGAACGTTACGTATCCTATGTTTTCACCGACCCTTGCACCCGTATTGGCCAGCTCCAGGGGCGGTTCCCGATGGGAGAATAATACTTGTGGTGCCGTGTGTGACGCTCTTCGGCCTTCGCGCAGCTCCTGCATGAACACTTTGCCTAACACTACGTCGTCCTCGTCACGGAATATCGTACTAAACACGACCGTTACGCGATCTGGTTTGGCTTCGACGTACCTGCGAACGTACGAGTGTGGATTAAAAATCACATATTTTTAATTCAGCAGAACGTGTTTCGCCACTCCACCGAACATGCAGCACGTGAAACTTACATCGTTTCATCATTTCGATAGTTGATCACTGCTCGTTTCTGTCCTTCGCCTTCACCTTCGCCCTGCGACTGGAAGTCGAAATACTTCTCGAACACGGACGCAAAACAGTTTCGCTTCAGCAGACCGACCTTCCGTACCGTTTCTTCCCAATTTTCCGGTATGTTTTCTAGATCGACCAGCACCGACACGTTGTACCCGTCCTCGGGCGCAATCAGAAGGTCGCCGTACTCGCGCTTGAGCAACTCGTCGGCACCATGCTCCTGCAGCTGCTTGTAGAACTTGAGCGATATGCTCGTCTGTACGTGAGGAAATGGTTGAAAGCAAAAACAGAAAAGTGCATTGCAGTTAGATACACTAGCGCAGCGTAGGAGAAGGGAACAAAATGGAACGGTGGTGAAAATGATAACACGATGCCCGTTGTCGAGCAAGCATCGTTGGACATCGTTTTTAGATTGTTTCTTGGCATCGGCACGTCATGGCGGTTCGCTTTTCTCAATGTAAGGACCTTCATCGCTTGCTTCCTTCCTTCGTGTTATCCACCGCCAGATAATCAATTGGATAATGGGCAATGGTGGTTCCGACTCGTATCCGTCTTCATTGAGTTGCTCTACTTTTACGCTAGGCATCGGAGGTTCTTTTTTTTGCCTCTGATTGTAACCGAAGCAATGAAATACGTACTCGCACTTTCGTTTTATCGCCATTAATGTTGGAAATGTGAAATAGTACTCCGTCGAAGTCGGCTACCGTCACATCGATAGATTCCGCCTTGTTTCTGCAATATGACAACGAAGAAAAAGGAAAAATGGCATAAGTATAAAGTGAAACGGAATGATAAGAAATATATGGCAATCATTGATATTTTTACAAGACAGAAAGGGTTCTTCGACACAAGCACGTTGCATTTGGAGTGACTCATGGTTTTACTTATCGCTTGTCTGAATGTATGAATCATATGAAAGCTTTTAAAGAAGCAAAATTACATCGCGAGGGGCTTTTACCAGCCGGGAAATACACCAAGTGCATCGTGTTTTCGTGTTTTCAAGCTATAGAGCATTATATGTTCGTTTTGTTTGATTTTAAAACAAACCATGTCAGCGATTTTGTCAGAACTGGAGCGCCACATTTCCTAAAAAGCGGCGCTGAATACTCCATACAAAGCAAACCTGCTGACCTGTCCAATTTCGATATTGGTTAAAATAAATGCGAAAGAAACAGCATTTCAGTCGTGCTCTGCTCAAGTGGTGTTTAGTGCAAGTGATACCGCTTCAACGATAACGGAAATTGCGAAGTCGTTGCAAGATAAGACTATCGTGGATCGACATAAACACCAATAACGATCGGCCTGAAATGGTATCGAACCATACACACCACACACACACCTTAAGCAATCTAGATACCTTTGCTAGCAAAAATATTCAACTCTTTAATAGGAATGCATCGCAGGAGGCATGTTGTTTACATGCCGGGCTAGGACATACGGACTCTAATTTGTAAAGCACGTTTTTGAATGTAAACTATCGCGAAAAAGCCGAAGAGTGCTATACTTTCGCTTTCATTCTTTTTTACGCAATGCAACAGAGCGATTTAGCGGACGACCGAGGGGGAACAAGATAACCAAAGCATTAACAAACCCTCCCTTATAACACCGAAATCACGGAGTAGATGGAGCGACGTACAATAACGACGGGTCAGTTTGTGTATGTGAGGACGGACTTAAGCGGCCAAAAATTGCGCCCGATAAGCGCGCGCGATAACGCGGGCACCGACTACGAAGGGAGCCTTTTATTCCATTCAACGCTTTTATCTCCCAACTGGGTTGGGTGTTGGCTGGAGTGTTGATTCAAGAAAAAAGGCCTGTTTCAATGGGCTATAAATGATGAACGTGTCTGCACTAGAGAGTTCGGAAGGAATCGCCTGCTTTCTTGTGCTTTGGCAGACTCATGCTTCTGGCACGCGTCGTTAACGATACGTCATGCTTACTGTATGCGAGACGGGAAGGGACAAACAAGTTTCCATTTTTGTCCATGCTCCAATGTGTTGCAAAAAGCGTTACATTCAAGCTAGAAAAGAGAGCTCAATGAATTTTATATCCATACTGCTAGCTGACTATGTCCCAGTACGAACCGGGCCAATACACAAGTTCGCACTCCCGAACGATGACGTGATAATAGCCTTTTTATGGTGACGATTACTCACCCCGCGATTGCATTTTTGAACTTCACTGTAAGCGTTTCCTCCACAATCCTGTTGTTGATCTCCAGCAGAATCATTTTTGCTCATCCAACTGGCAAAGTGCCTTTGCCCGGGTTACGTCAAGTTTACTCTTTTTTCTCTTCCTTGCAGATTCGCTGCACAACGAAGGGATCCACCGTACGTGCGTGTATGTGTGTGGATGTGTCTGCTGGTGATTTCCTTTGCCTCAGTTCGCGGTCCAGTTGAGCTGCTTAATTCCGGCGGGTTTGCTGCTGGTGCTTGTTTTTGCCACTCCTTTCAGCGTGATCTCACCACGTTCGATCGTCGGCGGCTTTTTCGTCCGATGTTGGGTGTCGTTTGCACCCGTGTCCGCAAGATCGATGCACGCACAAATTAATTATAAAATCACTTTGCCTCGTAAACGATTTTGCCCACTGTTGGTAAAGCTGCTGCTGCTGCTACTGTAGCCCCCGTGGGAGGAAGCTAGTGGACGATGACACTGTGCGACCCGCTTTCGACACTGCCTGCTCGATTCACTTTTTACGTACGCACAACCTCACACGCACACACGCCTACTTGCACGCTTCACACGTGCACACACATGCACTGACACATACACACGCGTGAACGGTACGATAAAAATCGCCTTGCTTGCGGTCTAGCTGCACGGCACTCAGGACTTGTCGAGAGAAAATGCGAACGATTAAGGACGATTCAGCTGGACCACGTAGCTAGATGCTGCTGCCCTTTCGGTTGGCCGTGTACAGGGATTCTTCGAACGGCACCTCGGCTAATTATCACGCAAGGAACCTACTGCCCCGGAACGCGTTGCATCTAAAACCGACCGCAAAGCCACCGGATAACGCACGATGCACCTGATGCGCTGCTGGCTGTGGCTGTACGTAGCGAGCAGTACGGCACACCTAATTTTCCAGCTTTTCTTCACTCCTAGTGCGAAAAATCCAGGGAAAGCAACACAATTTTGCGGATTTTTCGCTTCTTTCGATCCCAGAAAAGTTGACTCCTTTTTTGTTGCTGGCTCGCTCTCCCACTGTCGTGTCATCTGTTTGACAGTTGACATCGCCCCGAGATCGCACGCATTTACAGTGGCGAGTTTAAAACTTGCTGTGTTGTATATGCTTCGTACTTCGATACTCGGGCTTTCCGGGCACATCAATTCCAGAATTTGGGATTGCCTTTGTGGACAAATATTCAAAATCCGTCATTCTTAAGGTTCCAAGACCTACAACAATTAATTTATCCTCTAGGTTCTTTTCTAGCAGATAACGCAATTCCAACGGCTAAACTATAGCAAATATATTTGCATCCACACAAATCTACTAATTACAACCCGGGAACGGTTCAACCCTATTCTTTCGCAACACAAACTGAATTTTGCGATTCATATCTTCATTGTAGATGGATTTGCAGCGTTCGAAATTGATGCGGCGTCGAGTCTACGGCAAGAAAGAAAACAAACAGTCTCATCAGAAAAACGCTTCACAGAGGGATGTAGTGTTCCGAGAGAATGCAGCCTACCTGGAACGGCTTCTCGTAGAACCGAGTGCGGCGGTATTGATCGAATATCTCCTCTTTACCCAGTATGCGATTCAGCACCCGGCAAGCTTCCTCAACGTTGTTGTTTTGCACTAGCACGGTGCGAGCGATGAACTTTGCGTGCCGCATTGTCGCCCAGTCGAACTGCACGGAGGCCGATCTGATGAAAGGGAAGATTGCATAAACAACGAAAGGTGCACTCAGCGGAACGGTAAAAAATGTCGTAAAATGGTGTGTTAAGTTGAATCACGGAGCGGGACACTCATGTACCTCGGGCTTTACTATCTTTGGGATGAAATTAGACAACCAGAAGTGTGTACTTACGGAAATTTGCTTAATTATTTCTTCCTTTGCTAGCACACCAGCTTTTCGGCACGTTTCTTCTGTTTTCTTTGGCAACTCCAATGACAGCTGTTTGTTTACATTCGGGCCAGAAGGAAGAGGAAAAAGGAAAAAAAGGCAATCAGATTAACAGCACGAGCGAATAAGTCGGTCAAATCGAGTCATTTCAGGGCCACCAAAATGACCAGCTCGGATTTGATTCACCAGTACAAAACGGCATGTAACAAGCTGAAGAAAATACAACGTGTCTTGATCAAGTAAGTGTCCGCGAACAACAATTTCAAAGCATTGTTACGAGCAAAGTATTGTGTTCTACCCTTCAGGCGCTTTGGACCAAGTGTTTCGGAAGTATCGGAAGAGTTCGGTTCGCTGGCAAACAGCTTCAACGAAGCATTTCTACCAGAGTATGCCGCCAAATGTTACATCGGTCAGAGCAAGTGCGAAAAGCTTATCGGAAATGATATGGGCGAGGTGGATGCACTGCTCCGTGCCGCCCGTTCCTTCCGCACCGCGCACGATAAGCAGGAACGGATGCGGGTGGCAAACATTTCGCACACATATCATGAAGGAGCGTTCCGGTGCTACACACAGGCCCTATCCAGACTGCCGGACAAATCGGTTATCGGAGCGGCCATTATCCGAGAGCTGAAGGAAATCAATCCAACCGTAGAGCTGACCAGTGACTTCAGCTCACCGTGCCATCGGATCTGGGATTTGGAACAGTCGGCAGAGGAAAATCTAGCCGCGCGCGACTATGTCGCTGCGTTTGAGAAGCTGTCGGAAATTTACGACGATGTTACCGAGCGCAAGTGTGAATCGCTTTACCAGGATGTGATGAAACGGATCGAGGTGTCCAGGTTGCTGTTGCTGTGTCTGCTGCAACTGCCGCCGTCCGTGCGTTACGATCATAAGTTTATCGAACGGTACTCCACCATCGGTGATCAGCGAGAGGCGTTCAGTCCTGGTGGTCAAGCAAGGCTGCCGGATGATCTCGTTTTTCTGCTCCAGTCGCTTGTCGTTTCCTGCCAGGCAAAGGATGTGGAATCGTTGGTGTCGGTACGCGACGAGCTATGCCAAAGGCAAGATCTGACCCATTCACAGCAGACCCTACTGAAGGAAGTGGTCGCAAAGTATAGCAAATGATATTAGATGATGCGAAGGGTACTGGTTGGAGCGCTTGTCTTGGATTTTAGCTTAGCAGCATTGAATGCACACAAACACTGTACATAGTGCAAAGCCCTGCGAAGCATAGCAGCAATCAAGAATAATTTTAAATTTACTACTTTAAGCTACCCGTTAGTTATGATCGTTCAAATTCCCAAGTATTAAAGCTAGCCAAACAATGGTGATCCCCGATAGAATATTGTATTAAAATAAATATTGGCTTACAAACCAAAGGTTTCATCATCAATATCTTACTAGTGTCGAATTTCGACAAAACTTTCCATAAAATAATCCTGCAGGGTTGCAGTGTGAAAGAGGCGCATTTAAAAATTTATTACAAACAACACGGCCATTGTGCTGACCAATGGGAAAACGTTGTATACCCGGTTTTCCGTACATCCTCTCACCAGAGCTAGCGAAAATAAAGGGCTTTCAGAGAAGGGCTCAGGTAATTTATGTTTCCAATAGGGTCCTGCGAGACCACACCTTTACTACCCACCCGGGTTTCGAGGTTTACCGTACCGAATACCTGAAACGAGTTGAACAATAAACATCCTGCACGATTCTTACTGCATTTGCTGTGCTATGGTACGAACGCCAGGCTAAAAGAAAGAAAGGAAAGAGAATTTGCAGGACCCCCGGTTTTTCATTTTCTACCCTTCGTTTTATAGCACAAGGATCCTGGTGTATTTTCTTGCTACCTGGAACTATCCACACGGCGCTCTCCCTTCCAATTCCTGTAGGATTCTAACTGAGATTTTTTTTTGGCCCCCTTAACGATCATATGCTACGCTACAAGGACACGTCGTAAAAGGGACAGAAAGAGAGAGGGAGACAGGCTTATACGTATTACTCTCACATGACAGTCCACCGCAAGGGCTTGTAAGAATACCAGTCAAGGGTTCTGCAGGCATTACCATTTATTTCTCCGGCTGGTCGCAACGTGCAGCTTGATACAGCAAGAGAACCCAGTGCATCACAGAAACATGGAAAACCATCATTCCAGCACTAAAGCGAGAACAAATTTAAGCCTCGTGACGCCGCCATCCGGCAGCATAGCAACATTTTATTCGATTGCTGCCGATCCTTACAGTAGTGCGACGGATCCGGCATTGCAAACTATGGTCAATAATAATACGTCGGGCCATTCGTGTTCTGAGCTTTCAAACTCATCGTTCGATGTCGTGATGGAACAATCCAAGAGCATCAGTACGTGCTCCGGCGTTGCGGCCCATCCAGATACCGGGAGCTTTGTGGAATCTGTCGATTCTTGTGGAACAACCGTCACGTCCAGCTGTGTACCGGTGGAGAACCGCCTCCCCACGACATACCACCTAAACTCGCAAGGGCATGTCACGGCAAATGTTCTGTACAAAAGCGCGGAAACGTTTAAACGGCCCGAAGCTGGTGCTGATGTATCGCAATGTTGGGCACTGATCGAGTGGGAAACGTCAGACGAGGAACCGAACTCGTACACAGTGATCGACTCATCTCAAATAATCGAAGTTGCGCGCGAAAACAATCAACCCGACGAGGAGAGCAAGTCACGCACGAGAGACTCTGGACTGTACACCGGGAAGTTGATTCACGTGCTGCGGGGCAGATACGTTATGCCGGCAACGATCGTGATCATATCGGGTAAGGGTCGAAGCTAATGCCTTTTTCAACCACGAAACTAATCTCAAAATGTTTTATTTTATTCGCTTTTATTTACAGAGGACAGAAAGTTTCTCGAAACGGAGCTGCAGGAGCTGCGAATTATGGCCGCCAACAATTTGATTTCGAAATCGGCCGTTTCCGCACAAACTTACCGAAGGCAAACCCTACCAACACACGCGCAGTATGGCAGACCTGTGCAGAGTAGCGCAAAACAAATGCAACCGAAACCCGGTCTCCCCTCAAGACAATGCGTTGAGGCAGCGGAAAATGTAAGATATAACGTTTTGTACACCAAAGTGACCAATTAAAATAAATTCGTGCAATATATTACAGATAAACAGTGCCAAACGACAGCGCTGCGATTCTGGTTCATCAAGCATCACCGTGAGGGATAGTGAGTCGAGGGTCTCATCTGCATCTGCCTCGAATTCTGCAAGAGACGAAGGAGTTGCTGGGAATCCCTTCCATACGGACAGTACGTATCACACGACAGTAGTACCACCAGCCAGAACGATAGCCGCCCGGTTCCCTAGAAACGATCATGTCCCGGTCCATGCTCCACCGATGACGTTCGATCAGCAAACGCAAACCACCGGTACGTCTGCTGATGTCGGCACGTCCCAGGACGCAAACCTCGGGCGGATTATGTCGTACCTCGAGAGCATCATGGCGGAACAGAAGGGCTACCGGATGGAGAGCGAATACAATCGCAAAATGCTGCTCGAACTGCAGGAGAAAATACTGGACCAACACGAAATGCTCCGGAACGTTCAGAGCCAGCTAGCCAAACTGGAGCCTGTAGGTTCGCCGGTGAGAGTATACTCACAATCGAAGGAGAATTCCCCGGCCAGTGTAGGCATTACGCAGGTTGAACAAAGATATTCATCTGACCCTGATGTTGGGCTGGGTCCAAATGGCATGATAATAGACTCCTATGATACCACCACCACCATCACCAACAACAATCACATCGTGCTAGAATCCAGAACAGAACATCAGCAGGACGGCAACAGCAACCAGAGCTGGACGTCCTCCAAGATGGACGTGCTCGACACGCGCAAAAGCACCACTCCATCCACCATGGACGATGCGTCGAAAATAATCTCCGAATCGTCCATTTTCATCGAAGAGCTTGAAACCACGCACCACGAAAGCGCCCAATCCACCTCAAACTGTGCAACGGAGGTGCATGATTTGATAGAGAACGATTGGAATGATTCGATGCCGGAAAATGAAGGCAGCGAGCAGCCGAAGCGGAATGGCACCACCGCATCCAACACAGCGATGGTAGCGATCGGCAGCAACAACACGATGGTCTCCAAATCCGTGCTGGACAATATCAAATGGGTGAGCTACAAGTTTGCCACGCGAAAGCTCCTGCTGGCGGTGTTTCCACGCGAAGTGTTGGCAACACACTCGCTCAGCGGAAGACCCTGTCCGACGATGATAAACAGCACGGGAAAACCGGTGAAGCAGGCACTCGATCCAAACATTGTGGCGGACGTTGTGGAGCTCATTACGAAAAAGTTCCCCGTCGATGAAAGCAATGTGCGGGCGGTGATTACGAACAAATGTGCGGACGAGAACAAAATGCTGCAGAAAAGGAACGTAACCGCAGCGCCAGCAAATGGCGGGAAAAGGATAGCGCATCGAACGAAGAAGTCGTGTAATAAGGAAAATCTGTCCTGAGCAGCATGAGGTTGAATAATTTATGTACTCTTTCCAATCCTCAATGCTGAGACCCAAGCACATTACCAAATAAAAGATGATTGGTAGACGGGTTCTGATTACCACAGATCTGTTCAATTAATATAATTATTAAAATCAATATCTCAAGTTTTTGTTCGCACTGTGTCGGTACGTATCTAGGAAGGAGAGTAGTTGCCATGTCAGAGCTTGAAATGTGGTGGAGCATGAATCAGTTAGCGTTAAAGAACCACAAATTGTAGATAAATCAGCTACATCAAGTGCTACATCCATTCATGCAAGACGAAAAATCTCAGAATCTAAGAATCCTCTTGAAATCATTTACCTAAAACATCTCTATGCTATCATCAGCATTAGGAGGGAAGTTTGTATTCAATGAATGATAATGCTAGGAAGTTTACATTTCCACGAAACACGGTCCATAGCTATACTTTTCCACCCCCGGCTGCATCCGATCTCCCTCAGGTCCCTGACTCCACTTGATCCAGCCAACGAGCTCGCTGTGCTCCTCTACACCTCGTGCCGAACGGCTCGCCTGGCGAGCACCATCCTGGTAGGGCATGAGACCGGCATCCTCATCACGTACCCTAACAGGGATGTCAGGATGTCTGCAGTTCATACAGTTCAGCTAGCTCGTGGTTCATTCGCCATCATAATCCAGGACTTGGGCCTGTAGAGGACTACCGACCGCATCAGTGTGCGATATATGGTGCATTTCGTGCGGTTGTAGGAGTTTGTGGAGCGCGTAGTAAGCACGATTCCCCTCACGAGTAGTCAGAAAAATTCATGTAACGAATGTCTAGCAGAGTAGTGAACCAACCCCCACACGAGAAAAGTGTTTATATCCTGATCTTAGGATGGATTATCCGACCTTCTGTAAAAAAATAGTTATACTCCTAGCGCCTCAGATTTGAATCCTCAGGACTTCGCTGTTTGATCTTCTATACGATGTCGAAGTAGAATGCTCATGCAGTTAGTTAGAACCGTTTGCAGTATACTGAGGGATTCATTTAAAGGGATATGAATTGTAAACATTTCTTATAGCTTTCAAGGAAATATCAATTTCTGTTAATATTTTTTGAAAATGCTGCTGAACTTATTGTACACCGTGGTTGTATAAGAAGGGTAGCTATCAAACGTTTTAAAGGTCAACTGAATTAACAAAGGATTGAGGATTAAACTGTATTATTTAAACTAAAAAAGCACAGCAAATTAGGTTTTCGGATTCCACTCGGGAAAATAAAACAAACTTCACTTCTTTTAATCATATTTCCATTCTCTCTCTCGCGCCAGATAAATCAAATTTCCCGTGCCTTTACTTTGTCTGACTTTCTAGTATTCGTTCCGTGTGGCAAACTCAATCTATGTCTCGTTCCTACGTTTTGCATGGGTCTAACACCAACACGTTTCTAGAATCATGCCGCCGTATGCATGAAGGCGCAACTCCATATGATCCAATGAGCTCCAAAGTACAGTACGGCTACCGCATAAAAATGTCACCACTTGTCGCACGCACACACACAACTTATTTCATCTTCTTCCGTTGTGGATAGTTTAATTAATTCGTATTTTAACGATGCCTACGTCCTTCGTTTTTTTTTGTTTTGCTACTACACTCACATATTCAACACATTATGGTGATGCACTATGGTCCGACCGCCCCAGTGCGGGTTACTATGCGATTTTATTTAGCCTAATCAGATTTGTTACTTGGCGCCTAGCATACACAATTGTTGCTGGCTTTTTGTTTTTTTTTTGTTTTTTCATTTACCACTCGAAAAGGACAGATCCGGTATATTTGAATCTCCCGGCATGATGCTGCTAAAAAAGAAAAAGCAGGTGCTTCGTTTACTTTTGTTTAGCAAAATCATTTATTAAGTTTACAGGCAGATTCATAATTTGAAAGGAAAACACTTTGTTTCACTGCCCCACTGATCACAATTGGTTTTGTCTGCCGCGCTCACGAAGGAAAGGAACACCACCGTCCATGTTGGATCGGAACTGTGAGGTCTCTACTGCATGTGGCAAGCACACCAGAGGTATGTAACGGGCAGAGTATATCGGTTTTGAACACAGTCGAGTGTGTGTGTGTGTGTGTGTGTGTGTGTGTTTAACAAGCATGCAAAATATTCCTATCGAATCGTAAGGGAAAACACCAACGAGTCTATTACCAACATCAACATCGATCGTTTTACTACGCCCTGCGGTAGTACTATTCCTGCACTATGATCGTATTTTCCGTATCACCTCCACACTCTTGTTGCTTCAGCAGCAACGCGTCATCTAGGATAAGTTTTATTTTGTCCCCGAGCCGAATGCTGTCGCTAGCGTCGATCACGGTTGGACCCGGCCTAGCATCCGCACCACCATCGTTTGCGCTTGTCGTCGTGTCGGGCGCGGTAAGCTGATCGGCAGCCGCTGCGACCGTCACCGGGACCTCTATCGTTTGCGTGCTAAGCAAATTGTCACTGCCCGGTGGATAGATGGCACGGATTACAATGGGCTGGGCGGTGACAACGAGCGACTCGTCGTTCACTGTCGGTTCGGTCGTGCCGTTGGTGATGGTGGTAGTCTTGCGGCGTGGCGTATCCTCTGGCAGCTGGTCGATAGATTCCTGCGATTGGTACATGGAGGAGGACTCTTGCGACTGCAGCTCCGACAGGCTGGTTTGGTCCGTATGGATACCACTGTCCTGAGAACCGTTCTCGCTGTTTGTACTATCCGTTTGTGGTTTATTGTTGCAGTCCTGTCATTGTGTTTGTACGTTTGTGCGCGTGTGTGTGTGGTAGAAGGCCACGCAAGAAAAAGAAAAAAGAAAACGAGAAAAATAGCATATTAAAACACGATCATACGATCGATTGTTGAGGTCGGACGGACACTATGGATGAGCTTTACGCATTTGGCAACAGTTTTTTATTAAATTCTTTCTCAACAACAGTTAAATGACAAGAAAAGGGACAGAAACAGTCCTAGCGTGATTGGTAGTAGTAGTACAGGATGAGATGAAGTAATTCAAATTCACTAGAAAGCGAATAAGACCGATTGATGTGATGGGCAGTGAGTGCAGTGGAAAGGGGTCTATATTAAGCCAACGGTAACCACCACTTATTCTTTACGACACTGATTAAATAGAGAAGGCAACGGTTAGATATTTTCATGAATGATCCTTGCTCTGCCTACGACATGGAGGAGGGTTATGGTAGGAGGATTATGATGTTTTCACACACACACACACGCACGATGATGAGAGATAGTAGTATAGAGGGAGAAAGCTATTAGCACTATTTTCTGGGAGTTGCACAAACATTTTACTATGTGAAGGATGCGGACGGAAGAAGAGATTACACGACTTTCACGCACGTCTGTTAAAGGTAGGCATGTGTAACACATTTTCATAGTTTTGTTTGAGAGTTTCTGGATCGTTAATATTAGGTTCGCAAATGAATAACGGCCGTTTTGCAATCGATGAGCACGCCACCGTGAACAGTGGCGCGATTGTGACGTTTACAAACGTCATAAATCAAGTTCGGGAATGACATAATCAAACTGTGCAAACGGATTAGTAATTATTTCGTGCGGATAAAGGTTCCTACTTCTTGAAACTGTCTGATTTTGAGCCGGATGAGCGCCATATGCGAGAGGTGTTGCTGTTTATGTTTTGAACGAACAAAACGGCAGCCGAAGCGCTTCGAGAGCTTTCGAGTGTTTACGGCGATGCTGCTCTAAGCGAAACAAGGTGTCGGGATTGGTTTCGATGCTTTTGAAGCGGTGATTTCGCCGTCGAGGATGCTCAACGTGAAGGAAGGCATCCCAAAACGTTCGCCGACGAAGAATTGACGGCTTTACTGGAGGAAAATTACTGCCCAACGCAAGTAGAGCTTGTAGCCCTGCTTGATGTAACAGGTCAGACCATATCATCACGGTTGAATGCGTTAGGCATGATACAGAAGGAGGACAAATGGATACCACACGAATTGAAGCCGCAGGACATTGAACGCAGACTCGTCATGTGTGAATTGTTTGTCCAGTGGCACAACTGAAAGTTGTTCCCGCACAGAATCGTGACGGGAAACGAGAAGTGGATTTTGTTCTGCAATCCTAAGCGTAAAAAATCATGGGGATCCCCCAACTCGGCTCGCCCGAACACCCTTAGCTCGAAAGTTATGCTGAGTAAATGGTGGGACCAGCTCGGCATCATCTACTACGAACTTCTGAAACCGAGAGAACCATCACTGGTGAACGCAAAGCGGTGCGTGAAAAATGGCCAGCATACTCATCACGCCACGACAAAGTTATTCTGCTGCAAGACAATGCTCGGCCACATGTTGCGCAATCTGTGAAAAACTACCTTAATACCCTCAAATGGGATGTTTTACCGCACCCGCCGTATGCACCGGATCTAATACTAATAAATAATAATGGCCAATACTTTGATTAACCAGATTTCTACAAACAACAATGCCAGGAGTAAAACTAAACTTATGAAAAAACGGCCGTTATTTATTTGCGCACCTTATATGCATAATTAAAATGGATTGTAGTTTAGTGATAAGTCATACGACTACTTGCAGGGAAAAATCCAGACATCCTGGGTTCTGTGCCTATCGGGTACGACATCTAATCATGAATATCAGTCTTTTGTTACCACAAAAGCGCTGAAGATGGCACTGAAGAGATTTGTTGTTAGGCTTTGTTCCACATGCCCTACTTCTTCAACAGAATGCTCCCTTAAAAGTGATGATCATGCCTGCGCAAAGGCATTGATCATTGGCTATCCTAACGTAGGATGTTATTAAGTGCACTATAACTTGAACAAGGGCTAAAGTAAAAGTCTAGGGAGAGAGAGAGAGAGAGAGTTCCCAAACGGCTACAACACTATGTAGTAACGAACCATTTAAACTTGCTACAGGGTTCGCCAAATAGTCTTTGAACACACTATTTTATTAAATTTTACTAACGTTTTCGAACGAGTACCAGAGAATGTAAAAAATGAAACAGATAAGTACAACAAAAAACAGGGAAACATCAGTCAAATTAACATGTGATAGCTATTTTGGGCAATTATTCACTGCATCTACAATGCATCTAACATTACACGATCGATATTACCTGATTTGGGGCAAAGGAGGTTCTCAGGAAGAGCGAAAGGGAAAACAATGTTCAGATTAAGCTGGGATGGGTTGATTTTGGGCTGTTTAGTGGCAGTGGCAAGATAGCTACACAATAAACTGAGATCAGTTTAGAGGGCGTTGGGAAGGGGCGGGATGTCAGGCTAACGTCTCAGTATGGGTTTGCAACACCCCAAATATTGTTACCACCGCTATTGATCGATTCGATGATATCTTCGATCGCCTATAGGGGAGCAGATTGATTGTAGAAGATTGCGAGAGAAGAATTCAGATAAAAAGAAGAAGAAAAAGAAATCGTTCAACAACGGCAAGATTTTGGTAAACTGGTAAGCATGATATGGTGTTTGGGGGGTAGATGCAACAGGGATTTAAATAGTGATCAAATACAAGGAGACACAGTTTGTATCTCAACGATCTTTGTGTTTCGTTTGGTGTTAACGGTTGCCATTTAACCCTGTGCTTGCAGTAACGTAGGTAATCGATTCAATGTAAGCTAGCGCATTTATTTCAGGAATAAAGAGGAAAGAGACAGAAAAAAACGGCTAAGAAGAAGATTAACAGAGGAACTAAATACTCTATCCTTTGGTGTTTAAATACAGTATTATCATTGAAATGTCTTACTTTAATCTTGATCTCCACACTACAAACATCTTAAATCTTGGCAACTCATTCATACTAGCAATGGTCTAGGTGTTTGTTAATCAACAGTAAAATTCTATAGAAAACACTGGTACACGATTGCAAAAGTAAGCTTGCCGATCATACGATCATAAAACCGGGCGTCTAGTTCAACGAAAACACGTCTCAAATTTTGTAATTGTAAATGGAATTATCAAACGCAACACCACTACGCTTCCTAGAGCGGGAATAATTGAATAATTCGACAGTTAAAAACTCATCATTCGGTTGCCAAAAAAAACCATAAAACATGTTCAAAATGTTGGGCAAAGGAAGTAAAGGGAGAAAAAAATCATTTTGTAGAACAAAGAAGTTAAAATGGATTACAAAAAAGAGGAAAATTATTGCCGAGATTTTTAACTAGTAAAGCTAAAATGATAAAACCGAATGATGAAAAAAGTAACAAAGAAAAGTGGAACGAAAAAAACCGAAAAAATATCAACAAAAAAAGAGGCCAAAAATCAAAAGCAACCTAGAAAAAAGATGATGTCACACTTACGACCCTGTATCGTTCGATAACGCCAGTACGCAGCTCGGAATGCTGACCAAATATCCTGTGCTCATACATATACATATATTTTTTCGCATATGGGCATCGATCGATCGACCGTATGGTGTCGATCAGCACACGTTTTAGTGTGTGCGTGTGTTTGTTGTGCATATTATACAATGGTAAGGCCGTAGAATTGTTTTCGAATTAGCAGTTCAAGTGCAGATAGTGCAAGAAGAGCAAAAACATTCGACCGATCGTCAACAAGGGCCGGAGCGAAGGTAAACGGAATTCCCCCCCGCGGTTAGGGAATCGATAGGATTCAGTGAGAGAGAATAAGAAAGGTTTAGTAAAAGTTGTAATTTTGATATTTCAATTTTAAGCATCAGGTTCTTAGCGTTTTTCAATTCTAGAGTGTTTGGGTAGAGTATAACAATATTTATATATATAGAGAAGAAGAGAGCGAAAAAGATAAAGCGTATAGAGGAAGTATATTGTGTTGCTGGTTTGTGTTGCATATATGTACATGTGTGTATAGTTTAGAATAGAATAAGTAGTGAAGAATAACAAGAAATTTCACTTAGAAAGATTTAAAAACAAAACCAAAACGCAACAAGAGCAAAACGGCGGAATGTTATTGAAAGAAACCTCAAGATCTAGTATAAAGTAGAGAAATTGTGTAAGAGCAATAATTAAACGCGTAAGCTCTCGGTGGAAAGAATCTTTACCAAAGGAGAAATCAGGCATGTATGAAGGTGGTGTTTTGGGCCGTTTTTTTTTGTTCAGTGTTTGTCATCGCTTGATAGCAAAAGGCAAGGAATTGCTAGAGAGAGAGCTGATGAACTGATGATGAGTTGCATCATTTCAGTGCTTCAGATATGTGTAGAGTTAGTGCTGGTGTGCTTACTAATGTGTGTGAATTAGCTGTTGAATGGTGCGTGTATAGGAGGAACACTTGTACCAGGTGTGCTCCACAGCGCCAAGGTGTGCCACAGTGTTTGTGTGTGTGTGTGTTGGGGATTCAAAAATGTGTTGGTATTTATGTACGTTTTAGGTAACTCCCTTAAGAAAGTATCTGACTTAAGATTAGACATTGTCCTTTAAATGGCCGACAATTCACTTCACTCAGATACTTTCCCAAGTGCATGAAGTCAATACTGGCGGTGGATTGAAGGTGGACTACACTTACCTTCTTTAGCGTGCTGGGCGGTACCTGTAGATGCACTTTTCTTTCACACAGTGACTGCAACAGCGCTATTCCCTCCGACCGATTGTGGCTGTACCGGTGTTCCCAAGCATCCAGCAAACGATTGTAATACCGCGGGTGCTCGGTAAACCCGATGTAGCGATAACTGTTCGGAGCGGGAAGAATCCGTTCCAGCGGTGCACTACGCGCCAGTTCATCCTCCGTCAGCAGCAGGCACCGCACATCATCGGGCGTCAATTCTTCTAGTATTGTGTTAAGATACTGTAACATGTGGGATGGGAAAACAGAAATGGTAATAACGCTGCACCAAGGGCTATGACTTGAGGGCATTTTTCGCTCGAACATACATCTTCCCGGCACATGTCTTTCTGGATGAATTGATTATGTTTCAGTCTTTCGGTCTTCGACAGTCCGGTCGTGTAGATGCGCTTATCGAAACAGAGCGGACCCTCCAGTCCCTGCTCCTTCAGTATCTCCTTCTGCTCGGCCATCGGTATTCTCGGAGGAACCTGGTAAAATGGAGGTATCGATTGCAACAATTACTTCCTTGATCGAGCAAACCGAGCGAGTGTCCATTACCTGATACATGACGGTGTTAAACAGTGCCTTCACGAGCGGACCCTTAACGCACAGATCCAGCGAGGATGCGGAGTGCAGCGAAGGTGAAATGTTAACCTCTAGCAGCCACGGCACCAGCTCGGAATCGAGCAACACATCGATGCCAAACAGTTCGTAGCAATTGTACTTGCTACCCACGTTCACCTTCGACATCGCGTGGATGGAACATTCACCGGCCAGGACCGTTCGGAGAACGAGATTGCGCAACGCACTCCACAGCCGATCCACGTTGATGCCCTGCTCGGCAAAGTACGTCCACAGGGACTTGATCGTCCACTTATGGCCCTGGCACGCGTCAGCATCCTCATTCTGGCTGTAGTTGTTCGACAGTTTGTTAATACTGTAGTTCGTTAAATGCATGTACCGATCGTTCAGCGTTTCCGACTTTTCGCTGTACTTTACCGACGCGAACCGTGCCAACCCGTCCGTGTGCATGTACACCCGGAGCGGGTTCATGGAGGTTACCAGCACGTACAGGCGCAGATCGAACTTGCTACCGTTGATCAGCAACGGTCGCTCGATGTACCGCTGCACAATGAGCGGCTTTCGCTTGGGTATCTGTGACCACCGATTCACCACCTTTATGCCGGTGCCGCGTGCCGATGCCGGTGGCTTTATAATCCACTTGCAGTTGCGCTGATTGTAGCGGGGCCACAGCTGCCGCAACATCTTCAAATCCTGAGGTATAATGTAGGTACGAGGCATGAAACCGAACTCCTTCTTGCCGTGGCGATTCATCTGCGTCTGCAAATTTCGCCACATGCGATCCTTGCGCCCGATCTGGAAGCTACCGGGCAGGTGGTTAAACTTTTGATAGGGTCGTAACGTTTTGAACAGCGTGCTCTTCATGTGCCGGCCCCAAATTCCGACCCAGTCGTTTGTTTCTGTCGTGAGAGATAGAACGAATTTAAGTGACGCAAACTCGGTGGGAATCGAGTGAAACCAAATCCAACCAATTGATGTACAACTTACTTTTCAACAAACGGAAACCACTGTTTTGCAACACCTTGCGAACAACGATAGGAGTAATGAGCGTCAGCTTCCATTTCAACACCTTGTGAATGGAGGGTGGCATGGGTGGTCCTTTCTCGTCGTGCGTCGCGAACGTAAGATACGGTGGCACGTACGGGAACAGGCTGGGCGCCAGAGGCCCTTCGGGAGCGTTTCCACCGAGCACGCTGCCGATCGACGTCACGACCGGTGTTTTGTTGCCGAGCGAAGGGGACGGTGAGCCGGAGTGTGACTTGGGCTTCTGGTAGGCCGCCGCCAGATACGACCGATAGTTGTCCTCGGAATCGGTCAGCGAATCGTCCAGCACCTCATCGCCACTGATTGCGATCTCATCGTCCAGATCATCATCCTCCCCGTTACACTCGTCGTCCAGATCGTCGTCATCGTCACCCGCATCGGACTGGTCGATCGTTTCTGCGTCGAGATCTTGCGTGTGAACCGATTCACCACCGCTCGTACCGATGGACACACCGGACGGAGTAGGTGACGAGCTGCCCGCGTTGTGCACTACGCCGATAATGGAGGAGGAGGTGGATCCTTTCTGTGCTTGTGGTTGCGGGGAGGTTGATTTTCGATTCGCTTCCGATGCGACCGCTGTTCCGACCACACCGGTGCTGGTGAGCGTGCTCGCCAGTTTCGGTTTTAGTCTGTTGATGCCAACGCGATTCGCACGCACAGTTACCTTGGACGAGCGCGACTGACCAGCCGCGGTGCCGGTTAAACTTTTGGAACATTTGTTGCGTTGCACGATTGAGCCAGCGATCCTGCCGGATGGTAGAACATGATCCGTACTACTCATATCCATCTCCTCTGTCGCATTCACCATTTTCGAGGGAGGTGAATCTTTCTGGCAGTTCCCAACGGTCGAGGAGGATAAGGATTCACTTCCAGCAGCACGCTCTGCACCGGTAAACATGTCAAACGATTCATCCGCTTCCAGTGTTGGCGAGATTGTGTCACGCGTTCGTTTCAGTGTGTTCTACAAAGGAATGCGACTTGAAAATAAGCAAAATGTGCTCAGCACAACCGATCACCATAATACTTACATCTCGACTGTGGCGTTGCTGCAGCTGCTGATATCCAGCCGTCCGCTGGCCCGCAAACAAGCTGCTGCTGCCGGCACTGAATCCACCATTTCTATGGGCACTGTGGTAAAGCAATTCCTGTGGTTCCGATTCGCTTCGCGCGCGTAGCTTCCTTCCGCTGCTACGCTCGAGAATGGTCGCACGGGTGGCAAAGTTCGCTTCCAGATTGCGAGCAAAGCGTGACTCGAGATGTAGCTCGTTTGCCACGTAATAGCCACCGTTCCGACGGTCCTTCCGTAACCCGTCCAGCTCGCTCATGTACACATCCTTCGCGTTAACAACCGAACAACCACCGAACAGATTGTGGTTTTGTGCGACATTTTCCTTCGACTGCTGCTGACCATTTGTGCCGGAAGAATTCGTTGCGATCGTTGGCAGCAGATCGTGGGTCGCTAGCGGCAGTACTCTTCGGTTAGCGTGATGAGGTGGTGGTTGTTGCTGCTGCAGGGAGAAGGATTCGATGTACAGACCGCCCGGTGTTGTCGAAACCGGATGATCGTGCAGCGCCATCGGTGTGCTGCCGGTGCCAGGGAACTTTTGCTTGTGGTGACTTAGATTGGCGTGGTGCGATTGGTTGCCTTGCAGCACCTTTTTCGACCGGCCAATGATGGCTTGCGGTTGCGCTTGATCGGTTGCGGTACCGTACAGCAGCGGTGCCATTGGAAGACTTTCACTGCGACAACGCCGGCGCAACGGTGGCGCTGCATTGGGCGATGGATTCCCGGTGAGCGATCCATTCGTGCCCGTCGTCACGGGTTGATGCTGCCTTAACGATTGTAGACGTACAGCGGAATTGCCGTTGCGCGTTTCGCTCCCGTACAGCACACCGCCAACGAGTGGTTGTTGCTGCTGTTGTGATGTAGCAGCTGACCCGTTTTGTTTGAAGTCCATTATGGTGGCAAATTTGGTTGTGATCTAAAAATGAAGGAGAGAATCGATTACCCCATCTGTGATCAACACAACTAGAATAGCTTAAATAGGCGAAGGTAATGGCGCAATAGTAACGCCATGGCAGGAAAGCTTAAAAAGAACAACAAAAGAAAGACTATTTCGTTTATTACACTTTGCAGCAACCATGCACAGCAGGAGTACAGCAGTGTGACGAGTATTTTAAGAATGCTTTCGACCATATTATCGAACGACGCGGTTGCCACTGGTCGTTTTTTGCGTTACTAGAGAGGAAGCGACTTTACGCCGGCGCGTCGTTCACCAACTGTGACTGGGCAGCAAAGTGACGAATGGGGAAGATCTCCCGTTACACCTGCACTTATGACCGGTGCTACTACAGTGGTCGGGTGGTCTTCCGTTTCCGTTATGACGAAACCCTCCTACCGGCACGCGGGCCACACACCACGCACGAAATAGTTACGGAAAGCAACGGAAAGCACGAAACCACGCGGTCTTGGCTAGACGGATGTAGCCCATCACCACCACGTCGCAGCAGCAGTGAACCGTTGACGCGTCCTGGTCGCGTGGTGATCGTTTGCGCTACTGCGTGGTCTCCACCGCGCAATACTCTATCGTGGCCTTTACAACCGGCATTGGAGAGGAATCCCACCCAGCTGAGCATCGCAACTCTCTTATCTTGTTTTTGCTCACCCCCGGCCCGTGCGTGTGTGTGTGTGTGTATTTAGTTCCAAGTTTCGTTGCCACAATGTTTAGCTATTCCGGTACATAACTGACCGATTGTTGAGAAAAATAGCGCGAAAACACTCTCACGCGCTCTCTGTGCTGTTGCGAGGTGTAAGTGTGTGTGTAAGTGTGTTTGGGATGGATGGCGCACTTCGAACGCGAATGTGAATAGAAGAAGGTGGAAGTCTGACCCTGACACTGCCAATAGCTATGCGGTACACCCCCCCTGGCGTAGACAGGCAGCCCCAGTCGTATATGATCACTTTGCGCGGAAATATGTCTGAGTTCCTTCCGATGAGGTGTGCTCGCGTGTTAACACTTTTATCGCACGATGGCAGAGAAGCGCTCAGCCGTTTTGACACTTGCACACGCGGTGTGACGTTTTTACAGCAAAACAGAGACCCACCGGCAAGAGTTGGACTTCCAACAACAACAAAACGATGCTCGTGACTGAACAACAACAGTCATTAGGCGATTGCTTAGATTTGCCTACTTCGATTCCTTTCGCTCACCCTTCGTTCTTACAGCTGTACGCATTAGAAGTTAGTCCTGACCGCACGGAGAGACTCTTTTGAAGACCTTCGCATATTTTACCAACACCAAAAAAGGGGGGGGGGGGAACACTTTGGGGTCACTCAAGCATTCTCCGCCGTTTGGCGGGAGTCACAGCTTACGCGCTTTGGGAGAGCAACAGTTTGCGGTGGGCAACGCGACCGCGTGTTTAATATCGCACTAATTGACAGCTGGCGCAGCTGATGGAGATGGCCGGGGGATAAGCGCCTGAACAGACTGTGAAAGCTGTGAGTTTTTAGAGCGATGCTCAACAAAACCAAAAAAATATTAAAATTAACTGAAAGTCTCGTTAAAGTTGCAAAATGATCGGTCTACCCTTAGAGAAGCTGTCGGAGAACTGATCTTGTACTAGTATTAGTAGCCATTTACAATCTGAATTGTAAAACCCTGCATATACCAATACTCTCGTCGTGCATAGAGCGTGATAATGATCATACTGTAAGGACGTCAACTAGCATTTGCATAACAATTCAATCTAGCTTAAACAATCATTTGTTTTATGTTGCTAATTAAGATTAGAAAGCTATTTCGTAGACCACGTGTCCACGACCAACGACATCGACAGGATAATTCTGTTACTCGTCCGGTGTCACAACCGGGGCGAATGACCAAACGGCAAATGATTCATGGCCTTAAACAATTTTGGTTGTATTGACCCAAGATCGAATGACCGGATTATACAAATTTGGACCGCGCGAACCGCATCCGATCGCTGCGCACGCATTAGCTGGCGGTGGGCCGAATTACAGCATTTATCTCTCAACACAACCCCGTGTTCGCCCCGATACAATACCAACACTCGCCCGTTTGAGTAAGCAGTAGCAGCAGCTCGCGCGAGAGGAATGACACAATGCTGTGTCGAGCCGCCGCCGCCGCCATCGACATTGACCGCGTTAAACTCACTCGCCGACTTGGTGACACTTGTCTTTCGTCTACTGCCGACTGTGTCCCACCGTCCACTGGCAGGGGTTGGGTTAGTTTCTGTACGTGCGGCGACGATCCACTTCACTTCGCGCAACAACTGGAAGTGATTTAATTTCAAGGTTAAATGGTACCGGCTCTGTATAACGGGTGGCATTTTCACCCCCTACCGACATATAGCCGGCTGAGCCGGGCAATGAAACGATAGAAAGGAGGCACTACTCTACGGAGAGATTAGGTTTTGTGTGTGAAAGTTGAAGAAGCGTATCTGTTTCCCCAGTGACACACACATGGACGATGGAGGAGGACCTCTTCGAAATCTCGGCAGGAGCACTAAGGCAAACATTTTAATGACATGCTGGGCCGTGCATCATTAGCCGTGCATTCCATCGTGACTTCGTGATGGATATAAATTTAAAAAAAGCAAGACGCGCTACCCCCTATTGAAATCCATTGTGGTGAAGATCAACATCATTCTTTTGGAATGAAAGACATTTTCCTTTTAATTCTTCTATAATTCTTCACATTTCTTCCTAAACTGAGGTTTATTTCGCTCAATCAATTCATACGAGTTTTTGACCCTTTTTGCAGAAAATATAAACGAAAATAAGAACCTTATTATAGTAACTAATAAAAAATAGACATTGCCGTTCATTAATCCTCACCTCGTACTGTCGGTGACATTTCTCAATAAAAAAGCAAATCGCAGAAGAAAAATCGCTCCTGCCAAGCACAACACGACGATACAAAGTTACGGAAAATTTGTCCGCGTTCAATCTACCCGCTTCATTTCCACGAAAATATGAAACGAAACATGCAACAAACAAACAAACACTCCCACCATCGACCTACGCAACTACGCACCCGGCAAGTCGAGCCGATCGTGTGGCAATAATCGCCCATTTTCATTCCAATGGGGATCCGCTTTCCTTCGTGTTTGATTAATTAAGAATCATTTTCAGCACGACACATTCCACGCCAGTGTGTGGAAAGGAGGAGTTCGGAGTTCGAGGAAAAGAAACTGGGCATGCTTAAAAACAAGGAAAAAGCGAAGGAAAAATGTGTTTCCAACGTCCACAGTCAGCTCTTTCTCTTGGAATTGGAACTGGATTGCTACTGTAAGTCCCTAGGAACGAAGAAGCATGGAGACGCCTGGTGGAATGGAGACGCCTAGCTAAATGGCGATGGTGCGATCGTCAAACGATCGTCTCGTCTTAGTGAGGTGCGTAGGTACACTGGACAGGGTCACATGGAGAATGCAGAACTATGTGTAGCAACACCCAGTTGGCATTGCCCTCCATAAGAAGTGTGAACCGATTTACGAGGCGATAGGCAACAAATTTAGTTCATAAGAAGCTTGCATTGCACAATAAAATTTGAATGCAAGATACGCCACCCCTAGGATGAGTTTTTAATGCTGGGAATGTTAATAATGAAATAAGATTTACGCACAAAAATCTTTTCATAAATAAACTGCCTTGAAGGGAAATAAATATAAAATAGAAGAGCAGATAATAACGGTTCTTTTTAATTTTAATGCTAAAAATGTTTAAACAGTGTCCAATAAAGCAATAAGACCATCGGCATAAATTTGCATAAAGCAGAGTTATCGCTTCAATTATTTACAACATTGACCATAGACAGATAGAGTAAATTAAATCAACCATCATAAATCACGAATCGATTCTTGTCATCTACCTCCTGTCTTGGCATACTCTTATTGATTTGTTTGTATAATTTTACCCTGTAGCTAGAGAGTCGGTCGGAGCGAGTGGGGCGGTCCGGTGGCCGAGGCGACAGCGGCGCCGGTCTTCACACGGCAGGACCGGGGTTCAAATCCCATCCAGACCGCCTCCCCGTACGCAGGGCTGACTACTACGGGTAGAATCAAGTCACAGAAAGCCAGAAATGGCAGGCCGAGACCTCTCGAGGTTGTAGTGCCAAGAAAGAAGAAGAAGAAGCTAGAGAGTCAGTCTTGCGGACACGGAGACGATCCGGATCGACCTAGGGTTCTTCTTCGGCTTAAAGACCTTTTATTATTAGGCCCTGCAAGCCATTTCTGGCATACTAGACTTAATGATCCTCAGTATGGGGGAACGGCCCGGATGGGATTTGAACCCCGGTCCTGTCGTGTAAGGACCGGCACTGTTGTCACCCCCAGTCAACATGCGGAATACATATTTTAATTCGTCTTTTAAAGATTTTTTTCATAAGTGCTAGACAAGATATAGAAGCTTACTAGGGACCGTTTATCACTTGGTACTATGGTCATTATTCCTCAAATAAATACTGGTGTCCCAAACCAAGTATTTAAATATTTTATGGAACAGTGGTTCTTAGGTCCTATTATCCACAAAAAATGCTACAGAGTTTCAGTAAAGTTTCGTTATTCAAAAGCGCCGAGCTAAATCTTGCAAAAAGTCAGCGGAGTCCGATAGTCATTTTTATATCCTTGGACAAGTGTCCGATGAGCAAGTGCCCCAAAACAAAGTCTAAGCTATTGCTCATACGTCTCTCTCAAAAGAGTAATGCGAATTATGGTCTTAATGCTCTTGCCGGCACTGCAATGCATCCCCTTAATCCTCATATCAATAACTAAAGTCTGTTAATAGCCCAATACGTTAGCACAAAAGCCTTCCATACTGTATAGAGTAACTCATTCACATAAGTGCCCATTAAGTAGACTCCATCAATTACTACTCTTCACAAATCGCTTTTCCACAAGGAAAACCCTGAACTTAATAGCGTCATTGATAGCTTCACAGTGTCCTCCGAAGGAATAAACACTGGACCTTCGTTTAGAGAGCGATGGAATCTGACAACAGCAAACCACAACAGAGCCGTTCGAGGTCGGGAGCTGTGTTTAAAATACTCCTGGGGCTTTTAGCATCATAATGAAGCGCACATACGGTCGCCGGTACCACTAGGCTTTGGACAGGATTTAGTTCTTAGGGTAATTGGATTCCGGTAAAACCGCCTCTGCGTGTGTGCGAATGTTTCTTATGACGAGCGAACGATGCAACACAATGAATGAACAACGAAGACGTTTCGTATTTCAACTCACTTACAACGCACAAGAAACATGAGAATCGCACACCATACATAACTTCATAATCCAAACATTTCACTTCACCACTATCAAATCACCTTATCGAAATGTTTACCTAGCAACACGCTTGTGCTCCCATCGCAGGAAAACTAGCACAGAAAACCCTCGTGCAATGAGCCACAAACACACGCGCGACGGATGAACTCAAAATCAGAAAAGCTCCAGAATGAACATCATCATCCCCCGTTCGGAGTCTCGTCATACGGAGTGTCCTGAATTGAAAGCACACACCAAACCACCTCGCGTACAGCTGCTTCTTCTGTGCGATTTATCGCGCCGTTGCTCGTTATCCTTGTTTCTTTGTCTTTATGCCTTTTCACATCCCAAATCTAGGCCTGCGAGAGCGCGCGCACACACACTTTACATGCGGCGCGGGCATCCGATGAATGCACGTGAAAAGTGCCGAGTTCTGCACCGGGTGGCGGGAGGATACCGGTTAGTGGCGCTGTGTCTTTTTGCAGGCAAAAGCGCATCCGACGAGCGTGCCACTGTTTGCGAAATGCGCGGTGGCAAAGGTAGAAAGGATCGGAGCACCATCGAAACGGGGGAACGACACGACACAGTAATTTAGTACTGCGCCATGCATATTCGAGAGCACAACAAAAAAAATGCCCCGCTGCTGCATTTGGCACACGCTTACAATGTGTGCTGCGTCTCTCTCTCTCTGTGTGCCTGCAGCCAGTCACCCCGATTAGTGTATAATGTGCCTGAAGCTTGTATGTAACACCAGATGATTGTTGGGGCTCTCGGCACTTTACATACGGCCGTTACTGCACATCGACCATCGGGTATCGATTCGGGATTAAGTTTTTGCCTTGCCACGCACACACGCACACACACACATGAAAGCTTGAACGAACTTGCGTGCCATTACCATATTTGACACCACGAATTCCGATACGGTACTACTACGTGAAGGGTGTGTAATGACGACCCTCATTTCACCAAACATTTGCGGATAAGAAAATAGGCTGGCAAAAGCGACTTCCGGCAGAGCGTAGTAGCCGCACTTCGGCCGGTGGGTCAAATGTTACGTACCAATGCACCCCTACTGCTGTGCATCATCTCGTGTATGGCTTCCATTTTGTACGCTGTCGGATGTGTGCTTTTAATGTTGGGACAGGGCCTCCAAGGTACGACCTGTCAATTATGGCACGGTACCTTCCTTCACCCACGGATCATACGAATGGTATGGATTCCTGGTTGGATCCCATCCAATGGTGACCTGATTTTGGATCCCTCCGAAAAATCCCACCGTGCCGGGCAGGATTTTGCACCACTGCGTGTGGAGTAGCAGGAAAATGTAGAGCGAACCGTTCTGCCGCTCCTTTACGCAATCCGGGTTCCTGCTACCGGAATCGGGGGTGAGTTTGGTAATGGTGGTAGCAAATCAACAAATCACCCGAGGCGTCAAGTGCAGCCGCTAGCCGAACCGGGTGGTATGAGAGCAGGGTGGCTTTGCGCTACCACTTCCGTTTGAGTTAGCCATTTTCCTCGTTGGTTTTTTACGGTGAAGAGCAGCTATTAAGCTATCACCGTGCTTTGTTGGAACTTCGTAAAGAGGCATCATTATACTGGTTTGGTGTGTGTGTGTGTGTGTGTGTTTGTTGAGCTCGTGATCCTTTGCTACTGGTGCCACCGCCACCAAGAGAATACTTCATGTGGTGTCGTTCGTTTTTATGCTCTCCTTTATTATGCTGCAGCAGTCCATCGGTTCGAAGGCACCGGCTGTCTTTGACTACTGTGGAGGATTTGCTTTACTGTTCCCAACGAACCGTCGTTGTCTACTCTGCAGAAGGACATCCCCATACACGATACACACAAGCGCACACACACACAGACAGTACACAACTCTTTTCCAACTAGACTAGACTAGACGGACTAGAAAAAAAAACTGAACCCGCTAAAAACAGAAACCTTCATCAACATAAAACCCTTTTGACGGGGCTCCAGCACTACTAGAGCATGAATGCTTCCTTCACTGAGCCACTCCCTGCATAGACAGGTGGCATAAAATGTGACCCCCTTTTTTGCACGTAATAAACTCATACTCCCTTCCTCCCTTTCTCGGATCGGATCTCCGGTTTGATTCGCTTTGATTATTGGAAACAATTTTTCCACCAAGTATCAACAATCCACCAAGTATCTGCCGGCATTGCTTTTAGCAACTTTACGTGCCATATTGCTTTCGCTAGGGAAATGGGAAAAGGGGGGGGGGGGGGGGGGGAACCATAATCGATGGGGCGTTTTGAAGTATCCAATCCAGTCTATGGGGGTTGGTGGTTGCGGGTGTGCCGAGCAAGGGTACTTGAAATGTCCTGCTCAATATGCATCGATGGTGTTGATTGGCAGCAGACTTGTCGTGCAACCGGGGTTTCGCTTTTCTTTTTCTTTTTCGTTGTGGAAAATGGCCTGTCGAACATAATCGTTTTCCGTCTGGGTTGGATAACGGTCTGGAAGATGATTCCTTGGAAGGAGATTTTTTTTTTTCGTGCCAATCGAATGGAAGGTTGTTCACCTTGGTGAATAGATACATTTTGATACAATTTCTTGCTAATAAAAACAGGACTTTTCGAGGGATACATTTATTTATGTATTAAATTAAAGTATTGAACATTTTAAAAATCTATTAGCTCCATCATTACAGCAATAAAACAACCCATTCTCCCGAGCTTCGTTTTGATTGATAAGTCCTAACCTTGCATTAGGGGCAGTTACACCCAAAACGAGACCCTTCTTTAGGCTGCACATGTTGTTATCATGCTCCCGTCCTGTTTACATTAACCCCCCAAACAGCCCACAGCGACTACCTCCGCATGACGAATCAAAAAACGCAACCGATCGAAGCGTAAAATATGGCTGCAAAATAATAAAATCATTCCAAATGACATTGTGCAATTGACGGGGGATGAATTTATGTACCACCGTACTGCTGCAGGCTTTGTTCCACCGGAACAGCACGCACAACAAACATACGAATCGAACGTCGAGAAGCAGGAGCATGACTTCCAAATCGAGTGTTAGAGGGTTACCCCTCGGGCAGGATATTTCACCGATTTGTTTGTTATTGTTCACCGGGCCTTTTACACGTAACGAAATTGTGTACCGTGATTCATCGAAAAACATTTAACTGCATTGCACCAGCACGAGAAAGGAAGCAAGCATACATACTTTGCAAATAATTGTTGTGGAAACGCTTCACAACAAATTACTGGTGCACGAGGGAGACGAATCGATGCAAGCAGTCGACTGCTTTGCAAGATCCGTCTGCACGAACGACTGAACTATTCCTCTTGGCATAAGACAAAGTTGAAGGAGTTGTTGGTTCCGCCCGAATGTCCTCTTGATTGCTTGGGTGATGTATTTTACCTCACTTCACTCTCGAGTGGGAAAAAGCTACAATATAAAACGCTACCCCAGGCCATCCATCCGGAGAAAAAGGGCAAGCGCACGAGATAGTTACTAACTACTACTACTACTACTAGCACTACTACCACAAGCACGATCAGCTAGGGATAGGGCAGGATTCCCGTCGTTGATTTACCAAGTAGCGCAACATGAATAGAGAGCAACCGGAAAGGATTTGCACACCGTTGGCCGTGGTACTTACGTAGGTGCAAACGCAGGACAGATTCGCGTGACAAGCCATCGTTTCACGCCTTTGGATTTTCGGGGTTTTGCACGATTCGCTTACGGGTTCTTGAATGATTTTCACACCCAAACGGGTCCAGACGTACACACACACGGACACACACTTTACAGCAAGTGCAAGAGCAGTGGGAAGAAAATGAGGACAAGGATAGGCTGGCCTTATTCGTGACACTATTTCCCTGTGACACACTGAGGGGCGCACACACACGATACGATTGCAACACTGTTTGTTTGGAGGGGGAACTTTACGAAGGTGGAGTTGCGATATGCTCGAGGATCAAATGATCTTCGGATCGGAGTTGTCAGGCACGAAACTTAAGATTTTTTTCTATCAATCTTTAGGTACATCGAGAGCAGTTTTGCCTCATAATGTATTTAAAATTTACAATTCCTTTAGCTATTATCGGGACACACCGCGAGAGATTCGTTTTTCGACTTGCTAATCCTAACACTGAACGGTCAGCCCGTCGCACGTCACGCAAGTAATCTAATTACTCCCACAAAAACGGGTTAAAATGGCAAACCTCACAAGGGCTTCACTGTTCCTGCGGCACAAACTTTAAACATTCTTCCTCGCACCGAACACCGCTGGTAATGCAGTTTTTGACGGCGGTTTTAGCAGTAGCTTTCACACACTTCCTTTCGCAAAGGGAACGAGCGCGACCTGCGACTATCACGACGGCCACGGTGAGACTGACGGCGAACGTCTTCGGCCTTACACATCCTGGTCGCGCGCGTTTGCACCTTGCCTGTTTCGTTTGCGTTTCGCGCGTCACCTACTCTCAACCCTCGCACGATCGCGCGCGGGTGGATGGATGGTGCTAATTTGAAAAGCATTTTCCACCCGCGCCCCCCCTTCCCCTTTTCCGATTGGCGGGGCGTTTGGCGGTTGGCAGACAGTGTTGCCGGGCTTGGCTTGGCCACTGTACCCACTTGGCTACAGTTTATTTCCTTTTTCTTGTTGAAGCGGTTGCCGCGCGACCATTCGCTTTAGGATACGCACCATCCATCTCCGGAAATGGGTGCGACAATTCCGAGCTAACCGGCGCCAAGTACGGTGGGAAGGTACAGCGCACTGGCGGATGATATAAGTGTGCGATAGATTTAGCCAAGGGGAACGCGCACCAATCAAACCCCCGGCTGCAAGGAGCAACGGAAACGATTGAACCGTGTTCGGCCCATGGTGCAGCAAGGACTTGTGGCGGGTGTCATCGGCCCCCGCATCGCGGGTAACAACAGCAACACCAACAAGCTGAAACAAAATACAATAAAAAAAAGAAATTATCGTGCTCTACCACCGATCGGCATATCGGTGCAGACAAAATAACGGGGTCGACACCGGTTTGGGGTGAAAGAACCGACCCGGAAAATATGTATACCTTCGGAGGGAAAAATGGGTGAGCACCGGGTTTTTGTTTCTGCAGAACGGCAATGGTGGTTGATGCTTCCGGCAAGGGAAGAGATATTAAAAATAATAAATTAAACATATTTCAGTACATATTTCAGTACCTTAAACAAGGGCTTCAATTTGAATAGAAAGAGTGTGTACACAACTGTCCAAGAATTCGTTTGAAATACGGTAATTTCCTTTAAATCCTAATTACTTCACAAGCATCAACTCGACACAAATCGGTTGCAAAATAAGTACAATCGGTTTGCATCACGCAAACATTAGCGAAAGGATGAGGATCACGAGCGTTGTAGCGTTTCACGATCGCCAGCCAGCACCCCGAAACGCACTCTCGATGCCCGCAACCGATGCAATTAACCCGACCCGCAAAACCAAATGCGTTCTTTGCGTTCCTCTGGCCGATGCCAAGGTTAGCCTCAAACAAAGCCCAAAATCTATAAACAAACGTGCGGCATTACACAAACAAAACCAACATTGGTGCGATCATCGATCGAACTTAATTGCATTGTGATCATGTAATTCGGATGGTTCGTACGGGTGGTGTTGTAATTTTAGTAGAGGAGGCACTTTGACGCGCCCCGAGGCACAAAGAACATTCCTATTGCGTTCTTCCGTGCCAATTCGGCATTCGCTTAACCGTTTCACGAACCCTTCGTCGGGCATCATCATAAAAATATATCATTTCAAATAACAGGAGACATTTCTCTGCTGCTGCTGCCCATAAGCAACAACCTACACAGGTATAATATACGTATCGTCGCGTTCAATCCCGTGATTGAGCTGCCTCCACAGGAAGCCAGTTTATTCTTGCCGCGAGAGAGATTGTTTGTGATGTTCATAATCCATAACCGTTTGGCGTGGTATGTCCGGTGGAAAATCAAAGGAAAATAACAACACCCAACAACAAAAAAAAAAAGAAAATGTTCCACGACGGTGTGCTCATCCTGGTCCATTCCATTCCAACAGCATTAGATCACCGAACGATCGCACTCAGGAAAACAATTTTTAGCGTTGAGAATTGTGTAGGTGGAAGACACGGGTTTTCTTTTTCCTTTTCTTATGCGATGGTTTGGTTGGTTCGGTTGAAATTGGGGAAACGAATGGGACCAATATTTGAGCCAAGTCACACTCTCATATGCGTATTTCAAGCATAATGATGCTGAGAAGAGTTCGAAGACTCATTTCAAACGAATATAATTATTTTAATAATTTTCTTCTCATTTTTTTTTTTAATTTTAAACATCTCATCTCAAGCAACATACAGAACCAACAAGTCCGCAATAAACAAATTTCTGCAATTTTACACATGAACTGAGATCGTTTGATCATCTTGGAACGTAGTCCATGGTTCAGCGGCGATTGTGAGTACTAGGGACTTTAACTAATGTCCTTAGACTTCACATGCCTTGAGCTGAGAAGATTTCTGAACTAGTTTAGGCTCCCCTGCGTTAGTTAAGAACCCGGTCTGGGTCGCCGTGGTATGTGCCGGTTATAGAAGCGGAACATTTTTTTCGACAGGACCGAGTATCTGATCCTGTCTGGACCGGTTCTCCGTACAGTGAATATTCAACAATTCAAAACTAAGCCAATGATGCCGGTAATGGCAGGCTGAGGTCTTTTGAGGAGCCAAATAAGAAGAAGATAGTCCAAACTGCCTTCATTTAGCAAGTGCTGAGAAATATTCTACGGCTGTCGGAGTACATATTTAATGTCATTCAATGTCAGGCGACAGCGGCCACGACCTTCACACAACAGGAGCGGGGCTCAAATCCCATCCAGATGGTGCCCCGTAGTTGAGGAATAACTATCCAACTATGCGGTATCAAATAAGTCTAGTAAACCAGAAATGGCAGACATGACGTAAGGTAAGTGGAAGATTTCGGCACAGAATATCGTGTATTAGAATAAGAAAGGACATTCATTGCCTATGGTACACAAAGTTGTTGGGTTGAGGTGAGAGATAGGTTATTCCAAGGATATTGGAGTATCGTGCGACTAACCAACTAGCAATGAGTTAAATTCAGCCAAGGAAGCAAGAAATGGCCATAACTCTTGAGATTGAAGTGTCAAAGGAAAAAAGCAAAATAAAATAAAAAGAAACCCCAGAAGAAGAAAAGCCACGTTTTTGATAGGGATGAGGCTGGTAGATATCCTGACAAAAGAGGAGGTGGACGCAACTTTTATGATAAACCTCAGGCAGTAGACCTACTCAATTATTGACGAAATACACATCGCTTGTTTAATTAAGAACTTAAACATGGAATGGAAGGTTCGTCACGGTAAAAAAGGTGGCTGGAACAGAAAGCCACAGTTCCAGATACTCGGATAAGCAGTTGAGTTTATCTTTTTGACATCGATATTCGATGGTTGTTAATCATCATTTGACCCGAATTTGAATGATAAGCAAATGTTTTGTCTAGACCTGAAGATTTCCTTTGCGAAAAACATTCGAGTAGTAGGGTAGGAAAATTACGTCGAAATGTATCTCTTCCGTTGTCTCGACAACAAGCTGTTTTTATCTAAACCCCCAGTTTTTGTCACATATCCTCACTGATAACGTTAGAGTCGGACGGCAGAAATTAGATTGAATAGCATTATCTTTTGTTTTAACATAAAATCATGGTATAGATTGCGATTACATGCACTACGATGGTACTTTAATAGAATAATTTCTCCCAATCACATAAACAAAGCATAAAAAATCTTAGCTCGCCATTAAGGACGGGCAAAGGGTCGGTTACGCGATTTGTTGTTATGCCGACATGCGTGTTTCGTGCGCGAGCGATTTTTCAAACATCGTACAATTCACGTGTTTTCGATGCCTAATTGCGTACCCATGATTCTCTCCATTCGCAATCATTCTCATTCTCAGCCGCGCTCTCGCTCTCAGACGCTCGCTGCTCACGCTCGCTCACAGAACGTTCATTCACAAAAACCGCGTAAAAAGAAGCAAATAAAGCTGGGGATTGAGAAAAATAACTCGTACATTACAAGGAGAACACACACGCATCGAACGGCGAAATAAAAGCGAACGCAAAATAGCAACCACGACCACGGCGACCTTCGCGCTTTACTTACCTCCGCGAAACGTACCACACCAGCGGTACAATGTTCTGTGAGATTACTTTTTCCCAGCACAAATCAACCAACGAAAGCTCACAATGCTGCTGCTGCCCGCGTAAGAACAATGGCGCTGGGTTCTTCTTTTTTCCTTCGCTGGCAAATGAACGAGCTCGCCAATATCGCTTGCCCTTTTGGTGTACTGTCAATGCCAGCAAAACAGCCGTAAAGAAAATGCCCTTCTTTTGCACGCCAAACGCTGATTTCACACCGTCACACGCGCGCACGATCACACGGTACGAGAAAGCAAACACTTGATCATAACATTTGCACACCCGATTTACGTAGCCATTAGTTTGTAGACAAGTATGGCGCACTCGGCTAGCAACGAAATTGCGAGCCAGCAATAATTAAACACGACACTCGATGACGTCCTGGCTGCGCGCCTAGCAAAAACGGACCAGCCCGAACAAAAAAGGATAATCCAAATGTTGCAAAACTCGTAACAAAAAAAAGGTGATTGCTCATCAACCCTCGACACACAACACAACGCGCCGCCTGCCAGGTGATGGATGCTTCACGATGATGGTGGAAATCTCGCCGTCTTGTGAGGCCAAAACGGCGTGCTGTACCCGTAGCCCGTAGGGCAAAACGTTTGCACGTAGCACACACACACCAACGGTTTGAGTTTTTCACGTTTCGCTGACTGTTTTCACGCACAACTTTGCCGCCCAATTCGTGGGGCAAGCTGAACGGGGCTCTAAATTTCTACCGATACGGAAAAATGTACGCAAGAAACTCTTCAAAATAGCGGAAAATAAACACACATTTTCTCCCGACGCGGATGACGTTTCGTGAGCAAGTCAAGGTGAATAGATGCGGGCTGTGAAGCGTTTGTGCGAGCAGCCCCGTTTTGACAGTTGAAACGTTAAGCGTTATGGCCTGTCTACACTGGTGAGGAAAGTGCGATGAGAATTAACTTTTATTTTATGATTTTGTAGAATCAAATTAGAAGAAGAGAAGTAAATTAAATTAAGTGATCAAACAAAAGCTTGAAAACTTTTCAAATTTCTTATTTATTTTCAACTTTCATTTCGTATGATGAAAATAATAAAACTACCAAATATTCACTTGCAATCAGAACAAAATACATCGTCAAAAGGCCTAAAGTACTCTGTTTGAAATATCTTGGTGATGCGTTGAACATGCGAAGCGCTTAAATTTGATTGGTTCGATTTGCTTAATTTAAAAAGGATTTGAATTACTTCACTGATAAATTAGGGTAAATTTTTGGTATATATTTTTATAAGCATCAATGCTGTGAAATAAAAGATAACCTTAACCGGTTATACGGATCAAGCTAACCCTGAAACATCGCACAAGTCAAATGTAAATTTAAACTTGAAACGGCCTTTTTAAAAGCTTGGCAATCAAAGCTTATTTTTTGTTTAATTTGTTTTCTTATTGGAATATTTTGCGCTATTCAAACATATTCTTGCATTGCTTTTTGCACGTTTATATGTTTGCTTTACACAGTTGAATTATAACACGTTTATTTAAGACTTGACATTTATTAGACTCAGTTATTAATTTACCTAACATTTTTCTTCTCATTGCTGCAAGTTTTAAACGCTCTGAACGTTTGAATTTGAACTGTTCAGTTGACCTAATTGGATCAACATATGCGAAAAAATCCGCTACCTACCATAATTTGTTTCCTATTTCTGCTCCAAGCGCCATAAGTATCGAATAACACTGGCACACAAAATAGAGCACGGTGTGTAGGCAATATGCAAAGGTTAATTCGTGTGCCAACAATGATGTGCAATGTTCTTCAACAAATTTGCCCCACCAATTCCGCCTGAAGAGGAAGAAGCAATCCTGCCAGCCAAGAAAGTAAACCATAAAAGAGGATTAAACGCGGTAGAGAAAGTTGAGCCAGAACTCGGGACAAAATCTAACCCAAAAGGAAAGGGGCAAAATAAAAGGGTAATACCAACCAAGAGAAAAAAGGGTACGTGTGGGGCGGCCTTTTGCTTTGGTAAACTTGACACTTTCACACCGTGCCACCGTGCGGCCTGGCTGCAGGAGACCGGTGCTTGCGTACAATTTCCTGCTGGATGCCGATGGTGCGGTGGTTAATTCGAACGATTTGACGAGTGCGAGCGAATCCTTTTCCCGCCGCTCGGAACGGATGCTGTGTTTCCTGTGCCGTCGTAATTGAATAATGAAATGAAAATACTTTCCTCAGTACGGCGGTTCCGGCTGCGGATCGTATCGGGGGGAGGAGCACCATTCAGCGTTCGAAGAAAGGATAAAACGTATGGCCGCCCGGTACTGTTTTTTTTTCGAAAGGATCGAAAGGACGAGCTGCGGATTTTGGTAGGAGGAGATCAGGATGCGTGGATGCCCCAGTATAGTAGCGCTCTGTTATTACAATTTGAATCACAATATTTTCGATTTGTTTTCAAATACACACCGAACCGTACCGACGCAGCGGTGCACCTGAGCGGTAGCGGAAGGATCGGAAGACAAAAAGAAGCAAACGAGCCGTTTGTTTGAGTCTCCAGATGTTGTGGGAAGGATAAATGGCTGCCGGCTCGTTTGAGGCAGAAATAGTGAATGAAATGTTGGCCAAACCCCGAACAAACTAAAACAAGTCGAAATTATCACACGATCGTTCTTTCGTCTAACCCGTGCTTGACACCGACAAAGAGCCTCACCAAGCCTTGGAGCCCCGTTAGGTGCTGAGCCGTGAATTAAACCCGTCCACTTGATTAATGTTTCGCACCGTAAATCACAATTAATCGATCGATTTGTTTTTGCTCGTCGTTCCGCATTTTGGCCGCGAAGGGAAAGCTCGATCGGTTTGTTTGTGGTGTGGTGTTGTTTTTGTGATTGTGAAGCGACAAGAAACACCAAAATCCGAAATCGGCAGATACGAAGCCCGTGAAGGGGAGGTGGGAAAATTTAGAAATTGAATAACATACGATCCCATCTAATGATGTCTGTTGTTGGGCAACCTAACGAGATCATCGCACGGTGCGCTGGAATCGCTGAGGTTCGGGTGAGATCAGCATCTGCACGTGAGTTGGGCACAAACATCATCATCCCGATCATCGTCTTCGTTGTCGCCCTAGAAATCATCACCTTTTTCCTTACCATTCAGGGAAATCAATCCAAATACAACAACGCTACCACGAAATAAACAATAAGGTGCTAATAGTGCCCTTATTCCCTGATCCTAGTTCCATCTTCATCTACCGAGCGCAACGGAATCCATTTATCCATCCTACCACCGGTGTCAAAAGAAAGGTGGATGACACATTCCAGCAGGACGCCCGAACCGTGTCGCAATTGTGTGGTGATTGCGTGTGCTACGGTTGTCCCTTGCTGGTGGCTTCCGATCGGTTTGGGTAGCGTGTCGTCGCGTTTGATGTCTTTCTTAAAGCAAACTCACCGCCACCAAAAAGGCCGAAGGACGAAGCTGCAGAAGTCAATTTCTTCACGGAAAGAAGATGTCCCCGTGTGGTTGAGGTGTTTATTAAGCTTTGATGCTTTTTTCTAGCTGCCGCCAACCCGTATCTGTTGGATGATTTTTTTTTGTTCGTCTTCTTTTGCTTCTACAGAGGTGGCGGCTGGATATCGATTGTGCGGCACGCCACAAAACCCAAGAGAATGTGCAATGTTGCGCCGTTGTGGCTTGCGCTGCGCAACTGCAACTGACCAGCTGTCGGTTGTTAATATTGCGCTTTTTTTGGACAACCAGAGAGGGGACTATTTTTTTTCTTCGTCGGTCAAATGATGTGGTGAGATTTTGTCTAAGAGTTGTTGGCCACAAACTTGTCCGGGGGTTGATTTCTAAAAATAAAGTCATCTTTTCTTGTTGAGTCGGGATCGGGAGGAACGATCGACACACCGGGTATGACGTGGATCTTGTGCCGAGTGAGTCAACAAATGCACACGGTCGGTATCTTTTATTGTGTTTGATGTGGGTTTGTTGGGCGATTGTTTGCTAAAATAGGAGAAACCATCGATTGATCGAATCCACGTGTCAATGAAGAATGTAAAAAAAGAAATATTCCATTACGATCCTACGATCTTCTACGGTAGAATATGCCGGACTGAATTTATCAGGAATGATTTTAATGCTCAAAGAATTTCTTCTTCTTCTTCCTTGGCACTACAACCTCGAGAGGTCTAATCCTGATATTTCTGGCTTACTGTGACTTAATTTTACCTGTAGTAAAGTAGTCAGCCCTACGTTCGAGGAGGCGATCTGGATTGGATTTGAACCTCGGTCCTACCGTGTGAAGACCGGCGCCGATATCTCCACGGCCAACGGACCGACCTAAAGAACTTCACAGCTGCTCTAAAAAGTAATTGCGATTCTGTTTGGCACTTCTTTGCCGTTTAATAAACGGAAATCCAGGAGTCCATATAGGATTTTTAGTTAAGAACGGTATTAAATTGTATGGTTAAACACAGGCTCATAAACGCTTCCCAAAATATACATGCATAATTTGGCCGAACGGTTAGGCAAATTGCTTTACATGAACCCTTTTGGATCATATAGTAGCAATATAGCAATATAGAACCTGTCCAACATTAGCAAAGTTCGTAAATGCAAAATTCGACTTCTTCTTCTTCTTTCTTGACACTACAACATCGAGAGGTCTCGGCCTGCCAATTTCTGGATTTCTGTGACTTGGTTTTCACCCATAGCAAAGTAGTCGGCCCTGCGTACGGGGAGGCGGTCCGGATGGGATTTGAACCCCAGTGCTGCCGTATGAAGACCGGCCCAGTTGTCGCCTGCGCCACCGGAACGCCCAATTCCACTACCGAAATGTTAATTTTTCCTAACTGCATGCAACATTCCATTGCATGATGCACTTTTCCCCAACTGACTTATTTTATGTCAATTGAATATTCCATTGATTTGTTAATTTGAAAAATCCTCTTCACATTTTAACCTAAAGTTTAATAAGATTTATACTACATTACTGAAATTAGATGACAATACGGCGCGAGTCGTCATAATTAAAACTTAAATGTAAATAAATACTAAAATTAAATATTTTAGATTCTGCGATGCCAAACGTATCGTTAAATCTTAGGCTATTTTATATAGAATGATTGAAGCTTTCAGGAGTTTTAGGAGTCAGCTAAACTTATTGTAACTTATACTAATACTTTATCAGACGTATTTTTTGTATAACAAGTTATACCAAGTCGAGGTCTAACCCTGCAATTCCCATGTGTTCAATGTATGGGAAGGCGACGCAAGGGGCAACGCTTGACGCTCTCTGATTGGCTCTCAGGCATAAGAAAAGGAGGGGCAGAGTTTGTACTGCACCGTTGCACAATGGGGCATACTTTGGACATATTGAGGCGGTGTTTCATTCAGTTCGTCTTCATTCACCGTTTTGTAGGGGAACACTCCTTATAGATCGTTGTAATAGTTTTTTTTTCAAATAAACTAAAAGCAAAATAAATTAACAATATCGTTAACAAGAAAAGTTTTCTTAAGAAGAAGGGTTTTATTTTGGACTTCAATCCCAGGAGATCTTGGCCTTACATTTCTTTCTTCTTGAAATCAATTTACCCATAACTGGAAGGTAAGCCTTGAGTAAGGGAGTCGTTCCCGATAAGTATTGATACCGCAACTTTCGTGTTAGCAACCGGCGCGGGTACCAATAGCTCGGCAGATAATGTTATTTTATTCTTATACAACAGCCTGGTCGTAATGCTGATATGCTAAATCTAAGTACTGTAAATTTTTTGTTATACATTTTCGAAAATGGTAAACACATAATTACGATCGTCGTTCAATATAATGCCACAAGATCATCTGTTGTAGAATCCTCTAGGAATGAATTCCCACTATCTTCAATGTTTTGGCACTGTCAAAGTCGCCGACAAGGGTGACGCTAGCACGTTTTAAAACGGCGTCTAAATTATTCTTAAGCAACCAATTCCATGTTTATAGCATAATGTGATTTTTTCATCAACCTTTTCCTAACTTTTTTTTACTTTTTTCTTAAATGATCGTTTGCATCCTATTTGGTCGCACAATGTGACCGGCCGTTAAGGCAGACACTAAATTGTGATATCACAGCATTGGGCAGGAGTTTTCTTACAAAACTCCCCGTAGCTTAATCCCTTTTTTGCACCACTAAGCGAGGCCAATTTAGGGGTGGCGATAACTTTTATTTTACTACGGGCGGAAGCTTCACATCCTTTCGGGTGTAACAGGTGATCGGCTAGAGGGATTTTGGTTGAGTGTCCGAGGGGAAGGGAAGGTTGGAGAAATATTTTGAATAGATGCCTATCAGTGGGACAGTTTGAAGCAGCTGCCGCTAAAGTAGATCTAATCCCGCTAGCTGCAACCAGATCGGAAAGACCGGAATCAACCGCCGAGAAAGAGAGACAGAAAAGAGAGGGAAACGGGATAGGGAGGTTGGGGTACGGTGGTCGTATTGGTGGTGCGGTTCATTATCGTAACAATCGTTTTCTAAGTCGCAACAAATTGTTGTGAAACACCAGAAAAACCGCCGCGCGCGCTCGTTCTTGAGCGGCACTGATAAAAAGGAAATCAAGCGGATCAAACTGAAGCCGCCGGAGTTCGGGCATCGGGAAATCGCGTACGAACGATCGATCGATCGCTTTGGTTTGGATCGGTATCAGTTATGGTAATGTTGAGCCGCGCTGCAACGATCTAGACGAGCCGAAATGGCACATAAAAAGGTGGATAACAACAGTGGGGAAAGAATGGGTTAAAGGGGGGATTGCCTTAAAACCTGAGCAACCAATTTAACCCATTCGGATCGGCCAATGGTTGATGAATCTTTATCGGTGATCATTTATTTGGTGTTGTTGGTTCGTCTTTGTTTTCCTTCGGCCAACACCTGTGGCCGGT
Organism: Anopheles stephensi; assembly: GCF_013141755.1. NCBI lineage: Eukaryota > Metazoa > Arthropoda > Insecta > Diptera > Culicidae > Anopheles > Anopheles stephensi. Next base: position 51,436,667 of record NC_050203.1, read on the forward strand.
TTGTTAGTGATATGTTGTTTTGCTTTTATGTCACTGTTGGTGTAGTTTGTGCTTTTTGGAATGTGAGTTGTGTGAATTTTTTGTAAAATAAATTAAATTTTCAAATCGTTTTAAAAAAATTGCGGTTTTTTTATATTTTGTTATCAACTTTCGTTCTCTTTTCTTATTTTTTTTCTTCTGTTTTATGTATTCTGTTCTTTTTTTTTAATTATTATTCTTATATGTTTTATGTGTTTTATTTTGTTTTATTCTCTGTTTTATATTCTCTTCTCTTCCGTTTTATTTTATATTTAAATTCTGTATATTTCAATTTATTTTTTATTTATTTATTAATTATTACGGACTGATGCCGTATTGTCATCAGTATTTCAATTTACTTATTCTGTTATCTATCATATAAAAAAGCTATTAAAAAAAGCTTTGATATTACACGATTTTCAGACTATTATTCACTCCGAGCAAGAGCTAAAACGAGCTTAATAAAGCCACAAAAATATATCGGTGAAGACAGAAGCACAGGGGACCCTCAGCATGTTTGGTCCACCGCTTTTGCTTCCCACCTCACAGCCACAACCAATTCGGCGGATAATGAAGTGTTTAACGGGCTTTAGCGAACGGTGAAAGATGGTGTAAGCGCGTGTAAGCGCGTCTTTAATGTTTAAAAGGAAAGCCGAAAGCTGAAACAGCGCAAGAGAGGGAGAGAGTGAGAGCGAAAGAGAAGAGATCAAATTTATGGAGGGGATCAAACCCGGTTGGGGTGCGTTTTTAGGGGGTTGGATAATTCAACCTCCCCACTTTCACACAATCGGCAGCCTGTGGCACTTCATCTGTGGGCTGTTGATCGTCGGTTGATCGATTTGTTGCGTCCGATACACCGAGCTGTTGAAGCGTTTGTTAAGTGAAGCAATGGTGTACAAAATGGCGCTCGGGGTGTACTTCGGTGACACACAAAGCAAAAGGGGAGCATGGTGAGAGGGAACGTCAATTCGGGGGTTATTGCTCGAATGGTTCGAAAATTGTCCACCTCATACTCCATCAACCCTCCGAGTCAGCCATCAGCCTCTTGCATCTCGAGTGACGCTACAAATCCAGGACACCCCCAACGGGGTTGATGGTATATTTATCGGATTTATGTGCCCAAGTATCCCAAGCTCCAGTTGTTTTTTTTTTTGGTCGGTGCCATGTTTCCGTATCGATCGTCGGTATCGGTGGTCTTTGATCTTTTTCGGCACATTCCGCCGAGTTTGATGTTTGAGTTAGCGGATGGAAATGATACACAACGTGGCTCTGGGTACACCTCCTCACCCGATCGCTTGGTGAGTTGGTGAGAAATTGATCTCATTTTGGGTCACTTCAACCTCAATCGCTCTTCCGGAGTTGGTGATCGTCACCCGCGGTACATGGCAGTACTGTTACCACTGTCACCAGTACGCTCTACGGGAATGGTAATCCGGCAGCTGTTGCCGTTTGCAAAACAGTTGCCAATAAAGGGAGCGAAAGATGGTTCGAACTGTTTGGTCAACTTACCACGACTCTGAAGGCACGATAATCCGATTTGCGTATTTTAAGGGAAGTTTTTTCTTTTTTTTGCTTCTCCGCAGGCATGCCCGAGGATTGTTTTGAGAAGTTTTGGACGAAAACGAGGACGAAAACAATACTCCTGTGAATGTGTTCCCTTTACCATAGGAGGGAAACCCGGTGAGAAGTCAAGAGGATCGGAAGTCCTGATGGAATTCGGTTTCGCTCTTAGACAGATATAGGTAGCGGCGTATGCTGATCTATAGAACGCTTTCGGACCCTGCGTGGACAACGAGTAATTGGATCATTGTTTCGTTTGTTTTCTTTCCACGGCACGGCACAGTTGTTTGTCTACCGGGATCAGTCAGAATTGGGTTTTTCGGAAAATAGAGCAAAATTGGACGATCGCCACACGGGCATAGGTTGGGAACCTATTGTGGAAAGGTTCCATTTGTCAACCTTACCTACCGCGCAAACTGTTTGTTTGCGGGACGAAAAGCCAATTTGTGAACAATTTCTATTTACCATAAGGGGGCTTTCTATCTCGGCAGGCAGCTTATTGAGAATGTTTCAGCTGTGTTCGAAGTTACCTGGAAAATTAGGGAAAGGAGAGAAAAGTTCTATTAACCTACCAGATGCTTTTAAATGAAACAGAATTTATATAAATAGTCGAGAAAATCACAAGTCGCCATCTTTATTGGCAGCCCGCGTCAGCTACGGTCGGCCATATTTCTAGCCTCAAAATCACAAACACCCCGAAACAACAAAACACAAATCACATCTATCAAACGAGATGAGGAAGGGAAACAAAACTTGTAACGAAATAAAGTAAGCTTAATGCAATAAGGAACAAAAAAACTGCTACACGCTGCGCTTGCTCTTGTGTTTATTTATGTTTATTCACGATGGAATCGGTTACGGCTGTTGTAAATCGTTTGCATTTGCCGTGCCGCGACACCACGGGCGAGTGTCGTATTTATTTATGTAGTTGTTTCGCGTGTTGTGCTGTCTAATGTTCTATGCTGCAGCGAAACATAAAAGGGTTTGTTTCTCGTTTTTGGGTGGTGGGTTGAAATTTTTCACGCGCGTCGTACGATTGTTTTTCTTTTTCTTCTATTGCCCTTAGTTGCCGGTTGTCCGTCATGTCGATGGTTTCGAGCGTTTGTCACTAACGAACAAGGACATCGGGTTCGATGGTATAGGGCTGTCGGGGACGCACAAGCATTGTGTACCGGCTGGTGTTAGTTTTTATGAGCGCTACTGTTGTAAGCTGTTGCTAAATTGATGCACAGTGAGGGACAAAAAAAAAGATCGCGTTAGTTCAGATCATAATTTGAGTATGGAAAGCATAACAAAAAATAATAATTTACTATAATTACTTTTCATAAATTGCAAATAAACTTAATCTTCTTGTTTGTGGTTGTCTAGTGAGAGTAAAGTTAAACGATTATAATTTTTACATGAAGTTTGAACGAACAGAACACCTTTACAGAACTAAACGAACACCAGTTTTTATGTAGAATCAAGGAAGAACTATCAGTATTTGCTTATATGTATGTTCTAGCAAGTGGTAGAGTATAACGGCATGTTAAAGAAAATGAACACACAATAAAGTTTTTCACACATTTTTTTGGCACATGCTTAAATCCTCCGCATAATATGACTTTACCTGCGGAAAATATTTTTCACTGCCGTTGTAATGGCTTTGCGATATCGGCGTCGGTCTTCACACGGCAGGATGGAGGTTCGAATCCCATCAAATACGGCTAAAACCATGTCACAGAAAGCCAGAAATGGCAGGCTCGAGGTTGAAGTGCCAAAGAAGAAGAAGAAGATTGGAATGGCTTTAATGGAATGGAAAGCGAAGAGAAACAAATTTTGTTAGCCAAATATCAGACATATTTTATATGGGTGTAGAACATCGAAAACCTTATGTAAAAATAAAACAATCTATTTTTCAAAAACGTTAAATGTTACAGAACATTGGAAAAATGTACCAAAATAAATCCTATCGCCTAGGATAGACAAAAATCTTAACAAACAACTACACGCTATTAACAACATCGAAGTTTTCTGATACAATTGAAAACTAACAGCAACATTTCTGAAAGACCCGTTAAATTATTAGGAAATAGATGATAATTTATTAAAAAGTATATTAAATTTCTTAAACTCATGTAAGAAGCTTGTAAAAAGCGCTTAAAAAGAAACTTAAAAAACGGTCTGTTCTTCTACTTGGCTTAACGTTCACGATCATGCCGACCATGTATAGGATTATTAGACTTATTGATAGCAAAAAGCTGAACAGTTAATATTTGCTACGGAACACCGGTCCGAATGAGATTCTAAACTTGGTCTTACCTTACGAAGACCTATGGCCTTTTATATGAATAAAATTGATAGACACATTTTTTGTCGCCATGCACAGTTTGTGTAACAACATAAGAAAATTATTTCTTCGTTCGTTTGCAAAAATTATACCGCACTGTAACTCGCAACTCTTTCCATTATCCGTTACAACAGTTGTTGCGACTCCCTTCGGCACACAAACGAGTCCTTTCGCATCTTTCGCAAACCCTTACCCGGTAGAAAACAAGGGGGAAAACTTCAATGTCAAACAAACAAAAAAGTCCTAACCTCTTCATTAGCGAATTACAACCCTGCGAGGGTTCGCTGTATGTGCACTATCGAGGCGTACGATCTCTATCGCAGCAATCGGGCAAGGGATTTCTCGGGAGTCGGGCAGAGTTTGACAGTTTACAGAGATTTAGCTGGAAATGAAATGGTTACAACCTTCACAAAAAAAAAGGAGTACGAATGGGAAATCTTCCATTACGAACCATCTCCGGGAGGGGGGAACTAGTTCTTCAAGTTGTCGCCCGTCATCATCATCATCATCGTCGTCGTCGCCGTCTGCGTATGGTGTTTTGGGTGAATGTTTTCGTTTGTTTAATGGCCGCGATAAATTCGATACAAAAGATTGCAACACGGCTAAACATTAGATGAAGCAAAAAAAAAAAAATGGGGAAGAGCTACGGGATAGAGTTAGTGTGTGGCATGGGTTGCTCTTAAAAATAGGGTACGGCGAACAGGGTGTTGCGCTAATGCAGATGTAAAGACACCAGGGTGGAACAAATTCGTTTTGTAAATATTACCAGTCTTCCCGTGGGGAGGGAGCCTTAGGAACTGGTTCTTGGTTTGGTGTAGTGTTGTGGCTGATGTGATTTGTATGGAGATGTGAAATATTGGGAGTTAAAATTGTATGAATGTAAGGCTTAGGAGGAGGAAGCTTTTCTTATAACGAACCACGAATTGATAAAATAAAACCAAGCTGTTCGATATGATCATGCACTAAAACTAAATGTTAGTTGTTAGAGCTATTTAAAATAATAATAAATAAGTGTCGATTATCTAGATTTTCAACCCGATTTAATCGAAATCGATCGAAAGTGATTGATCAAAGATATATTAAATTAATTTCATTGGCTCACGACCAGCTTCAGCTCGCACCACCAGCCATTGTTATGATTGATCGTGGAATATTGTTTAATCGTATCCTTCCTTCTCAATGCACTGATTTGGGCAAAACGGTCCACTCGTTGTTGGCACACATTCACGCTCAATGTCATCAATCAGCTAAAAGGGATCAACGGTGCATACATTACCGGACCCGGTTCGCAGTCGCTCGATCGTGCTGGTGTGCTTGGCCCTCGTACACCGAAAAGAAATAAAAGCCCATATTCCGGCCTTTGGCTGCATCCGTGTTGCATCATTTTAGCATAAAGTGTGAACCGAAAAGCAACAGAGCCCATACCGAAAAACACCAAACAGGGCCGGTTTCGGTACGAGCTGGTTCGGCCGCTTGCCGCTTTGTTTGACAACTGCGATAAATGGCGGTTCGGAGGTTTAATTTGCATATTTAAATGGCTGTGTTGTGCGTGTTCGGATGAGCGGGCCTCTAACTCTAACCGCGGCCTGATCCAATCACTACGCACCATATTCACAAACGCACGCGGGGTGCGTTATTCTTTGGGAGTTAGTCTTGCAGTTAGTCTAGGGTCGCAGCTAACTGGTTTAGTTACAAGGACGCACTGTATGTGTGATGTGTTTCTGTCCATGGGACGGACGGTGATGAGATACGCCTGTTGTACTGACGGTTGCAATGAAAAGGGAATGAAATATGAGGTGGCGTTCCGAGGAGCGAGTTGAGTAGGGAGGTGGATTAGTGGCAGGATCAATATTTGCCTACACACTGCCGCTGCTGAGTGCTGATGATGACAAACTTTGCAGCGGATTCGAAATCCATTCCATTATCGTTTTGAGTGCGAGTTTTGGGGTGTGCTGGGCGTACGGCAACGGTGTGATGAATGTGATGAAGATGAGCATGAATGGTGAGTTTGGCAACAGTTGGAACTCATGTTTAAATAATGAGTGCGATTTGAAGCGATGATGGAGAGGCTTTGTGTGGAATCGCATCTAATCAACGATCTTTTGCATTTATGATTTGGTCCTCCTCCCCGTAGTGATTGAAGTGATTTGTAAAGCGATCAGACTGTGGGCTGGAGGGATAAGACGAGCTAGGGTTTATCGTGAATTAAGGACTTTGTTTTTAGAACTTATTTTCCATAGACTGTATCGCATAATTTAAATAGCCTGGCCGGTTAAATAATGGGTGAAGTAAACGACAACCAAAGACTTCAATTGCTTTTCTAGGAATCTCATGTACCAAGAGACTTCATCTAGAAAGGGATCTTGTCTATCAGAAGCCAAAGGGCATTTTTCTTGAATTGGACCTAGTCTGCTAAGATGTTTCGAGTTCTGAAGGGCCTCAACTGCTGATATAACATGTAGTTGAAGATGTCCTACCTAGAGACTTCTTCGTTCAAGCTATTATCCATCAAGAGATCTAGCATTCGAAGAGTCCTCGTCGTCTAAGCTTCATTACTTAGAGATCTAGTAAAGGCAGAAGTTTCACCTTAAAAAAGGTCTGGTTGTCAAAATCAGGATTTTATGGTAGTCGAAGGGGTATGAGTGACCTACAGGGTTTTGTCTTGTAGGGAGGGAGCTCATCTAACAAGATATCTGGTGGTGGAAGCTTGAATTTAGTCGAATATGGCCATAGAGACTTTACCGTCTTAGGGGCCTCATTGTCCAACGGGCCTTGTCGTTTAAGCGACTTCAGAAACATTCATGGGACTCAGAAACATTCAAAAGTGCAGCTCAAAGCCATTCTCATCACTGATGACACATGGAAGTGTTGTTCATTGTGGTCAAAGCTTCATTCACAGATTTTTCATTTCATTGATAAAGGGAATCGTGGGAAAAGGCTCTAGATATAATATCAACCCCAAACTCATTCATACAAAACATTTAAAAGTCATCCACACGCTCACCAAACCGAATCAAAGGACAACCGTTTTAACGATGAGTCATTTATCCTGCTGCCAGTCCCCTTATTGGACTTGGAGAATTTTAATTCATTCATTTAAGACTTTCTCCCACCATGCTCTCCTCCATCCTTATCGTACGTTTTTTTCATTTCTCTCACGCTTCGCTTATTGACGATATCCTAATGCTAAACAAACAAAAATATTCTTCATGTCGTGTGTCCTCGTAACTTGCCACTGCATTTAGCGTGCGTGCGACGGAACCTGCCGTGCCGGCAAGGGATAGTTTGCTGTTGTTTATTGTGCCTGAAGATCGTGTCAAAGATGCCGCCAAAAGATGTGACTTTTCCGATCCAGCACAATCAGCTCGAGAAGACGTGCTCCGGAACCTGCGACCAAGCAACCAGGGTCCAGAAAAGTAGGTCTCAATTTTTTCATAGATTTATCGGGCTCAGAAAAAACGCATCAAAACTACCGAGAACCCGAGAGTGTCCCGTTTCTATTATTTTGGCGAGAACAATTCGATTTTGGTTTGTGTCGGCATTTGAAAGATCTCGTTCGGTGAGTGAGATGTGCTCGATGAAAAACGCAAAGCAATACACCGCGCACAAGGGATCAAACGGCCGGGAACAAAGCTGAACAAGAATGGCGGTGAAAGGCTTCTGAGGTGAAAGCATTTTACTGTGCCGACTACAAGGATTCGCCGCCAGCGCCAGGTAGGATGAGAGGAACGATCAGGTTCCCCAGGAGCTGTGGTGAACTCACCACACCGATGCAGCTTTCTCACCAGTGTGGTGAGAATGGATAGTTCTGCTACGAATAATGAGAATAAGGACACACGGCAACAATGGCGGAACGGGGACACAATGGTTGAGCACGGGAAGCTTTCTATGCATTCAGTTTCGTCAGCAAAAACGTGTGTTTTCGGTGGGCCTTGTGATCTGCTGCGTGAGTGTTCCTTTTTCGTCGCCAAAAGGTCTCGGAACACTCGGGAACGTCGTAATGTCCCCTCCAGTACGGAGAGCCAAAAGTGTGATCGGTTTTGAGCATTTTTTTCGCTCTTGTCAACTTGATTTTTATGCTGTTTGTTCTTGTTGGAGTTTTGTCTCTGATGTTTACGACTATATTTATCATTCGTCTGCTTTTTTTCCTAAATTCATTTCCGTTCAGCACGATCAGAGCAGGCTAGGAAATAGAACTTGTATGTGATTTGTTAACAAGAGGCTAGCTTGATATAATTGCTTTTTTGAAGAAAGAGAGAGAGAGAGCGAGAGACTAGAAAGCGAGAGAAGCTGGAATGTAAGGTGAGTTTGCCTATTTCGCGCCAAAGAGCAAAAGATCAAACGATCGTTGCCGCTGGTGGAGAAAGATAATTTATTGACTTTTCATTAATATTGTTAACCGGCTCGTTTGATTGTGTGCGTGTGTGTGTGTTTCGGTTTGTTGTTCTCTTATTAACTATGGAACCTGTGCGACCCGAGCTTAAAAGGAACCGCAAATCCCTGTAGGGAACATGAGCTGGCTGGAATATATTCAGGTGCTCAAAGTGGTTTTTGGGAGCCGTAAAACGAGCCTGGAACATTATGATGTTTAACGTTGACAATATCATATGGGTATCAAAACAGCGCGTTGGAATGCTGGAACGTGATCATTAATTCGTTTTAAAATTTATGCGTGCTTGACGAGATTGGTTTTATTTCATCACGTAGAAGTATGTTGTTGCGGTAGTGCCGCTTGTTGATGGTTAAGTTGTAATTGGAATGTTTGCGAGGATGTTGCGGTTCTTCTCAATGAGGTTCCAATTAATTTTGGAATGGTGTAAATGTTGTTCGGAAGGGAAAGCATTGGGATTGCATTTCGGGATAAAAATAGCTGGAATTTATCGAGATCCTCGAGAGCTCTTGGGATCTCTATCGAAGTTTAAAATTAAAGCTTCTTTCATGCTAGTTTGACAACTTATTTTTCCATATAAATACATCCTTTTTTTATTCCATAAGGACGGCCTGGCCGGGTATTGCTCCATATAAGTACATCATTAAACTAGATTTAATTCGCACAAGGATCACTCTTGATTGGTTCAAAATTGTTCACACACTCACGCTTCACTTCAGTTTCACCTCCATATAAGGGTGATGCTTACCAGAAGAGGAACATCGTTTCATTTTTTCACCTGGAATTTCAAAAAGGACAGACGAAGAGCTTATCTCGAGTGGTGATGGTGGTAAGATAATGGTTGGAAATTAAAATCCAACGTGTCTTCCAACCTTTTTTTTGCTTCTACTATCCAATTTTCCTACGCCCTTACAAGTGAACCCAAGCGTGCACGCATTTTCACACTTATTAGCTTTCCTTGTATCCAACTTGTTTTTTGTTTTCGCCATAAATCTGCATCCTTTCAAGCTACACACCTGGATGAATGGGGGAAGCAATAGGCGAAAAGACGGATGGGCATGCAATTGATGCATGTTTTCATTCGTAATGAATTCAAAAGCAACTCTTTGCCACCTTTCTCGAGCATGGGAAGCAAGCATCCAGGACCGGCATCATACACGCTTTTGGATGTCTTTGCCTACAAAAAAAGGATAAAGGTGTCCAGGGCTCTGGTGGTACAATTTATGAATATTTGTTTGGTTTTGAAGTGTTCGCGATCCGTTCTGGTTGACAGACGGGAACCGAAACTTCAATTCTTTCCACTTTCCATGGGAGAAACAATCTTGAAAAGGGTTTTGGTTTTGTTCGGTATGTGAGAGCTTGTGAGCTATCCCTTGCCGTCATTTTTTGTCAGCTTTATTGGCTGTGTTTGTAGCGATTTCTGCGTCCGGTGTGTTACTGGTGGATGGGGCAAGCCCTTCATTTGTGTGCGTTTTTTTTTGTTTGGTACGGGAAAAAACCCTTCTTATATGCAGCACACGCACCTCACGACTGTTTTTTGGGAAAAGTGGAGAGCAAAAAAAAATGGTGCGTTGGTCATGGGTTGATGGATGTGATGGACAGTTTGTCCCGCATTGAAAAGTCATCCAGACCGTCGTGTGACGTCTGCTCAAAGTGTTGTCTGTTTTTGTGTTTCGCATCGCGATCACCGTTGATGATGTTATCTGCTTGCAAAAATCAAACCAAAATCGATCGGTACAGTACTCGCCACTTCCGAGCATATTTAAATGACGCTCGAAGTCAAATGCATAACGACGACGGTACGCCGGTTTGCACGGTTTAAAATTAATTGTCTTCAAATGACGCGCGAAAAACGAAACGTAGCTAATTCGGCAATGGCGCTGGTACGGTTCGGCTCAATATCAATATTGAAAGTCGTCGCTGTCAAAAACGGAAAACACGCCAGCTACCTTCCCTGCGTTCGACGTTTGAAGCGCCGGTTTGCTACAATCCAGAAGGGTCATCCTTGCTGTAATCCAGCGGCACGGAACCGGGCAAATACGGGGTGACAGTGTAGCCCTTCCCTAAGTGGTGTAAAATAGAGGAGTGTCTCTTCCGCTCACCATTCCCGGGTGCTGCGCTGTGCTGTGATCTGTTGAGGGGTTCCCAAACACCAAAAGGAAACACACGCTTTACATTCCCTAATTCCGTAATGTTGCTTCCGCAGCCGTCAATTACACGTTGGCAGCGTGTTGCTCAAACGAATGGCGGAGTTGCCAAGCGAAAAAAAGGGGTCCGTTCCGTTCGGAAAACCATCCATCTGCATCGGTATCGAAAAGCGATCGGTATGAACCGGTACCGGAATTGGTGGAATCCTTGGTGCCTCGAAGGGTGGGTCGACTTTAATCGAATTATGGCACTTGATTTATGTGCGTACTGTCGCACAATAATGTTTTAATTCTGTAACGCTTTTCCCCCTGCGTGTGTGTTTCCTTGTTGCTCGCGGGTTCCTGTTTGGTGCGATGGCGGTGGACGCCCTGCACACGTTTTTGACACCGAACAGATCACGGCCATGTCAGCAGTTGCTAAGGTGATTGTGACGCTTGACAAGCAGTTTAAAATGTTCAATTAGCTGACGGTGAAGCTGTTTGGTGGATTCTTTTGATTACAATACGCCGAAGAGTGTTCAAAATTGAGTTGAAGTCTGATCAATGCTGGTATGAGTGCTATTCTGAATCTTTGCTACTATTTTGTTCTATGCAGTTGAGACTATTTTACAAATTCGAAATTAACGTCTCGAAGGCGGGGATCTTTCCCTCAAAGGATTTTTTGGAGAAAAAAAAACAGTGTAATATTTGCAAGCTTGTGAAACCATTTTGGCCCAAATGTCTAATAATTGAACTACATCGATTTGCAGTATGTATGTAGAGAACAAAAAAGGACAAAAAAAGATGCTATTTTATATAAATTTTAGGTCTTAAAACCACGTAAGCGTCTTGGAGTAGAAGTCCTACTTCATGGGATTGTCCTATCTGAATAAAGTAGCAGGAAGCTAGAGATAGGATTAGAATAGCGGCGAGATTTGAGTGAAAATATTATTCGACAGGTTGCTCTCTGAACTGATATTAACCGAATCTGATCTGAACTAAACTGGTGATGACCAGAGAGAAGACCACACCTTTCAAGCCGCCCAAAACATCATCTAGCTGGGGTTAAAAGTCATCAACTTCAACCACATTGGTGTTAAGCTGCACGCAAGGGTGCTGGCTGCCAACCGGTCATACTTCAGCCTGATGCAACTTTTCCACTCAAAATAACTTTCACGACGGATGAATCTGAAAGTGCATACAGTGGTGGATCAACCTAGGAGCAGAAGTTGGTCATGCTTACAATCGAGTCACAATTATAGGGGCTACGACTGCCATTCCGCTCGGGCCTCCAAAGATCTTGATCCGGATCTGAATGTATAGAACATTTACAGTTCCCGTACTCAAATACGCCTCTGAGACATGGACTCTATACGAAACTGACGAAACTCCCTTAGCCGCGTTCAAAAGGAAGATGCTCAGAAGGATTTAACCTTCCGTATGTGTTGAAGGACAATGGAACAGTCGTTACAATGATGAGTTCTACAAGCTATACGGTGATATCAAAATCGCACAGAGAATTAGACTCGCCAGACTGTGGTGTTCTGGTCATGTCATGAGGAGGATACCGAACGATCCAGCCTATAAAGTTTTTTTAGGCCGTACACATTGACAGAGAATGCGTAGTAAGTCAAAATTGAGATGGAATGATGGCGTTGGATGGAGTGACGATAATGGATAGGCAGACGACAGCCCTAAACCGTGAGCGGTTGTTGCAGCAGGCCAAGACCGCGAAGTTCCAAGGTTCTAGCGACTTTCAAGTAAGTAAGTAAGCTCTATTAACTATAAAAAAGTACCGTAAACAATCTAATACAAGTTATGAGGCTTTTTTCTCGTAAGAGCTTGGAAGAAATCAATATTATTTACATTAGCTCTAGTAGCGTAAGTTCCATTCCGAACTATCGTTCAACTCTTAGCTTTTGTTTGTAATCTTAATGATCCTAAGAAATCGCTGGTTGGATTACAGTTGAATTGTAAAGCGATGTTCTTTGATACAATTTTAAATTGTCTTGGCAGAAAGTTGACTGCTATAGTTTTAACACATAAATACTTCCTCGAGCCATCACTAGCCTGGCTTTTCTTAGCAAGGATGTAACCTTTAAAAGGATCGTTGTTTCCAAGCAGGACATGTCGTGATGTGTTATGTTTTTACAATACTAAGTATGATCAACAATTCTAAGCTTAATATATACTTAAAATATACTCACCACAATGTAAACGTTTAGCATTGCTGCCGAAGTAACCATGTCCAGATATTGATCTTCCGAACGTCGCGTGTTGTATGCAAATCCAAACACAAAGCCCCTGCACCTATACAGGTTCAAACATCAAAGCTACCGAACGGGTCAGCTTCCACCTTTAACACACTGATTACAGCTGCGTGTGTTGCGTGTTCACACACGTACAAAAACAATGCAAAAACAGAAAACCAACCAACGAAAAACAAAACAAAAAAAAACATCTCGAGGGTTTTGTTGTCCAGCCCAGTACACCGGCGGCTGCCACTGCCGACAACAGCAAAACAAAACCACGTATCAGACTAATAACACGTTTAGGTAAACAAAACTTTAGGAAAAATCATAGATAAGTACAGGTGCGAATTAAACAAGATGACGGCGCACCTTTATCCCCGGTCCCGGCTCGCGGTACAAAGTCAAAAGAGTCAGTCAAAAGGGCGCTAAGGCATCCCTGGCCGTGGTTCGGGGGTTTGTGCGAGTCCCACGGGAGCTTGACTGTGACTGTCCACTTTAGATTGTTTTTTGGTCGGCTTCTCCTACTGCTGATTGTTGCAGCTGTGCGCTGCTTCTAGTGTCTTGCCGATCGAGTACGCCCTCCCGGCCAGCAGACAGCGGAGTGGTGGACGCGGTTGCAATTCTTCCCGCCCTTTTTTGTGTATTCCTTAACGTCCATCCAACCGATGGCTATTGTTCGTGGCGTCGCCGCCATCCGGTTGGGTGCATAAATAAACACCTTTTTTCCATTCGGAAGCTAGTACGGACCGATTCTTTGGCAGCGAATCCGTACCCGCTGGAATCATGGTCGGCGGCCCTTCTTTTGTGTGTGGCGGTGGTGGTGGTCATCAAAACCGTGGAGAGCTCAAAATGGGAAGCCAACCAGCGAGAAAGAAGCAACAAACCGACGTGAAGTATGTTTCTATTGTTTGGCGAGTTGGTTTGGCGGTAGTGTTTGCCTCCTTCCGGGTCGGCTTGTCATGGGATGGGAGATCCAAGGTATCCAAGCTCAGAACGACTTACAGTCGACCCGAGACCCGGTGTGAGCCGGAAGCAGTTTTAGGGCGGCAAATCCATACGTTAGGGAACCGTGTTTGGGGTTGAGTCGTTTGCGCCAGCCAAGAGAAAGGATATCGAGCATAGGTCGGAGAAAGGTGCAGCACAGAAAGGTTAAAATCATAATTTTATCCACACTGATCTGCTGAACAACGTCGGACAAATTATATGGTTTATTGGGTGTACTTTTTTGCTCTCCTATTTCTAATTCTAAAAGTCCAAAAAATATCGACACGCATTGTGAAGGTGCAATTCAACGTCAAATGTAGCGCTGCCTTTTGCGCTCACTTATGATCGGTTAATTATAGTTGAGCAGGGGTGACGTGAATTGTGACGTGAGTTCATCAAAATTGCAACTAATCGTTGGGTGTTTTGCGTTGCGCTGGAGCAGAATAATTAATTTTATAATATAAATTGAAGAAAGGATGTGAAGGAAAGGTGGAGAAACTGCCAGAAAACCTATGCGTTCTCTAGTTTTTGTAACTTGTATTTAAGTCAAGTGATTGCTAGTAGAGCTTTGTTTGAGCCTGCTCTCTCTCCAGACAGCTGAAGAAAGCAAGGTAAGTGACATTACAATGGCAAGGGAATGCCTTGCAGGAACGACTTTAAAATCGCACACCGTACAGCATCACACCGGAGTCGAACGGAGCGTGTCATTGAGAAGTCAATTGGTTTTGTCAACACTTGAACACTACTTGCACACAGGCAGCGCACAAAATAAAAAAAGCGTCAAAGAAATCAAGGATCACCGGAAGAGGGTGTCCCTGCTGTGCAGCCGGGAACCATAAACCCTTCACAACGGGACCGCGTAGGAAAGTCTTGCCGTGCTCGCGCGCGAAGAAAATCAAAGTCTCCGACACGATGGGGGGCCACCTATCCGATGAAAAACAGCCCGATCGAAGCTGGGAAAACGGGCACCCTAAACGGGGCCGACGATTCGCTGTCGTCTAGGTGAGCGAGGACCTCGCGCGCGTATGATTAGTGGATCTGTATCCCAGCGGCCGGCGACGCCGAGGGTTGAGGTTCCGGAACGCTTAAGTGGTTTTTATTGGGCCGCGACTAATCGGGTCCCGACGGTGGGAGGTCGTGGATGAGTAGTTTCCTGGGAAACGGAGAAATCAAACACCACCAATCGAAGGATCGATTGGATCGGAGTGCAGGGATTTTTGGGAATTTATTTTTTTTCTCTTGCCTGCTCAAGTGATCCGTGTCCATGTTTTAGCAATGGAGCGGTATTGCATATGGGAAAGGAAAACTACGGTTGTGGTTGTAAAATGGGTAAGAGGAAAATTCGAAAAGTATGGGAAATTTTTAACTACAAGCAGCATGGAGCGACATAAGTAGGTGCAGGATGCATCACGGCTGGAAATCGAAATCGATGTGAAGTCTCTCGAGCTGAAAATGCATCTCAACATGTTTGTTCAATATGTGATAGCAAACCAAACAATGAAGGAATAAAATGCACTTAATGCAGCTCCAGATTACAATTGTTTTAATCTTAATTGATGCTGTCTCTTAATGACGTAAATGGTTCTGTAATTTGCTCTTATAAATAATTCTTCGTATTATTATTAATATTAATATTGTAGGATTGTTTTCTTTATCCTTTAAACATTTCATCTTTTTTTCAAATTTTATAAAAAAATACCTGCAAAAGACTCTTTTCTGTGATTGATATAATGCTTTAAAATACCGCAAGACCCTGCTTGTTGAGCGCGGTCGAGAGCATCGGCAGGCGATCGGGTATAGAAGTTAGAGAAATGTTGGCGACCAGAGACCTCGCTAACATTAGGCTCATCTTCAAATTCGCTAGAAACAACGGTCTTGACGGCGGGTCCAATGTTACGGGATGGAACTCGCCGATAGCTTCTGAGCCCGGTGCTGGCTTGGGCTATCACTACTGGGCAGTTTGAAGAACATTTTGCGCAGGCAAATGTTTGTGCTGTCCAAATCGCTGATTTTTTTTCATAACATTCCCAGATCCGATACATGGAAGGATGGACCGTTAACACACCACACTACCATCAGCACATCATGGGCAGCAATAGACTCGGACCAAATCATTGATACAACTCCTACAATAGGACCTGGCTATCCACACTGCATTTGCCACACACCCACGATCGAGCATGCCCGGGATATAGGGAGGAAATGCCCTGCTTATATTTGTGAACTTGTAATCGTCAACACAAGCGGTGTTGACAATACGGCGTCAAGCTGTCATACTGAAAATGTAAAAAAATAAATAAATAATGCTTTAAAATTTTCATTAAATTAACTTTCTTTACTATGGATGAATAAATTTTTACAGATTTTTTATTGTTCTCTGTAATGTTATTAAATTTGTTAGTATAGGAGCAAACGATTGAGTGAAAATTTTGATTGCTTGAAATTTATACTTTACGTTACTCGGTTATTTTCGAGTTGCTTTGTTATACATTTAAGTTTTTTTATGCCAACTTCTATAAAAATTGTGTATGTTGGTATTTTCTCAATTTTTGCTTTTTTTCTTCTTTTTATATCTTAGAATTTTTCACTTTTATATACTAAACTAAATGTATAACATAAACATAACATTTTTTTTTCTTTTTTTTTACTCATTTGGTCTTTATTAATTTTTGTTTTAGTTACTCTTTTTACTCTCTTGTTTGTATCTCATTTAGTTTAACGCTTAACATTATTTAAATTTAATCTATTTTGAACATCGTTGTTCTTATCCTTCATACATGTTTGTTTTAATTTTGACTTTCATATCAATTACGTTATCTTGTTTTTTAATTATGTTTTATGCATTTCGTTTGCTCTGCCTTAAACACCGTTTTATTTGTGGTAATATATTGTCTTATTGTATCGTTTATTTTTTAAAGTTAATAATTTCTACACATCGTTTACTCACTCTATGAGATCTTTTTATAAGATTAATTTTATCGTCGTAGGTCCAACTATATAGTCAATGATCCAATGTAAGTCATAACCCAATGTTTTAATACACTCTATCAGTATTTTGATTTCAACATAAACATCAATGTTAACCGAGCACGCCCGGGATAAGGCGAAATATCAGGGAGGAAATGCTTTGGTAATTTTTTGTGTTTTTGAATTTTGTACTTCGTCAGCACATTCGGTGCTGACCATACGGCGTCAAGCCGTCATAATTGAAAATAAATAAATAAACATCAATGTTAATAGCAGTAGAATCCTTTCGGTGTCTTAATGTCAGTATTTTTACTTTATTGACTTTTGATGTTCTTCAGTTTTGTTTATTCCGATTTCCATCTAATTTTAAAGTTATAGTAAGGATTCGAGTGCTCGGTAAAGAAAGGATTATTCTTAGTCAGTGTTTAAGGATTTTTCTTTATTCTTATAAAGCGGTGGTTAATTTTATATTACTGCCCCAAAATAAAATTTTATTTTAAGATTTTTTAAAAGCTATAATATTTAGAATATTATAAAGCTCTCTATTAAGTCCAGAAAGCTTTACAAAATATATTATTGAGCCCACGCGGAGGCAGATCATGAAAATGTACTTCTGCCCATACAATTAACTGTCCCATCATGTCAACGCGCCATTAGTCCAATTTGTCCTTTTAGAGCTGTCGAAATAGTGTCCGTCTCGGTAATGATAGAAATCGATCCATCCAGCACCTCCCAAGAGCTTGAATTAGAAACCGGCAAAATAATCGCTCAGTGTGACCTAACGCCAAAAGGTATTGACAAATTAGTGTGCTAAATAATAACTCTACAGAATGGCTGGTTCCCAGTGCTGCAATAAAAAAAAAAACTCCCCCCAAAGCCCAGAAACACACATAATGTTCGATGTTTATGCAAGCCTGTCGAGTAATTATTGTATCAATCTAGCGTTTGATTTGACTCTGCACACTGGAGGCAGGTTTTCCCGCAACACCGTCGAACGGTGTCATAACTCACTATCATTAGCGTACCGACCCGGAGAGAAACTTTCGACAATTATCCAAAATGGCAGTCCGATCTCTCTGTGTCGTGTGAGAGATGAGAAGCCGCCTGAGGGCTTGAGGGCACTGTAATGCAATCGATGCAAAAGCTGTACTAATTTAGAGTAAACTTAACGTCATGCTAATCATTCACCGCCAGTGAACGCCGACCCGGGCGATATGAGCTATATTTATTACAAACTTTCAAATGCTTACAACACACCGGACCGATCGAACGGTATCGAAATGCTCCCCGAATCGATGCGGAAACTGTTTTTTCCTTTCCTCGTCTTCTACTTCTTCGCTTACATCGAGTAGCCGTAAAACCCTTTCACAACGCGAAACTTCATTGATGAAAAGGGAGCAGTCGAACGGGGAACGGCTTGCCAGGGTAGCTGTTTGTGCACTTATTGGCAACTTCGTTTCACGGCAAAAGGGAGGCTTTCGTTCGTCCTAATCATAAGATCCATTACTTAATGAACCATCTCGCATCGCACCGATGCGGCTCATACCGGTGCCCCTCACCGGTCATCGGTCTCCAGCTCACCATCCCAACCCATCCGGGTCCTCAGCTCACTCCAGTGTTCCCTGCTCCGAAAGAAAACCCCCCCTTCAGTGGGCGTACAGCTTACTTTCTAGCGCAGAGGCGCAGCTTCGCAGCAGTGGCGGCAGATTGCGCTAGATTACAGATTGTCAGCACCGATCTTCACCGTACGCACCCACAGTTGCCTCACTATGGTTCAGTCGTAGGATCGCTTGCAAATCTCTCGCCGCTCTCGCTTACAACAACACCACGCCGCTGTTGCGGTTGTTTTGCTTCAGCATCTTTTTGTTGTTATATGGCATTAATGTTTTGAAAATGGCGTATAACACTTTTGGTGTGTAATTTTCTGTTATATCGCGGGTACGAGAACCAACCCCCCCCCCACGAACAGTGGTGAAGACGAACGTTTGCTCTTCCTGCTCGGCACGTTCGTAGTAATTTTTTCTCCTTTGTAATGGGCCACCATTGTGGTGCGCATTTTTGTGTATTAGTATGTGCACTGGCGAATGAATGAATGAATGAAATGCGAACTCTGAGATGAGAAATCGATACGAGTGGAAAATACGCGGGGGGGGGGGGGGGGTTTGTTAAAAATGGAGTGTTGATCAGGCGGCAGAATTACCGGCAGGCGGCTCCGGAGTCCAACATTTGCTCCACAAATTAGTGAGCGGTTTTTCGGCAGCGAAACACAGAAGGTCGGCTTTCGGTCGAACAATTGCTTCTTTGGCACTACTGTCCGGGAGTTTGTTGTTTAGGGTGGTAGAGCTTTCTTTACCGGTGCGGACGGAACGGAGGTTTAAATTGGAAGGTACTGGTTTTGCCGAAAGAGACCACGATTCGGAGACGGCGAAGAATGATGGAGACGGCGGTCTCTGAAATGTGCCTTTGAATGGGTTTACGTTGTTGTGAAAATATTGATAATTACCGACGATGGCGGCGCGGTTTTTGCTTTCATGATGGCGCCTGCATCTATTGGAGGTTGAGTTTGAAGCTGTTTTGTTTCTCAGGTGTAGTGACGTGCGAAAGGGTTTCACACCACGAACAAATCAAGGAGAAGTTAGGAGATTCGATCATTATGAGCTCGTAATAGATTTTTTTTTATAAATTATTGAGAACTTGTTTAAAGATATACCTGTCCTTGTTGATAATATCGAAATAAATCGAACCAACTCTAAATCAAATATGCTCTACAAATTAAACAAATAGTGTTTTTTTCTCCCTGAGAATACTTCAATTTCTCCTTCAAGTTACTTCCCCTGTTAAATTAAGACCAATGCTGTTGCGTTCAATTGATGCCGAAAATAAATGCCAATCGCGTACGATCAATGGGTGCCGCGCGAAAGATCAAAGGAAATTCGATACCGCGAGATCGATGGCCTGTAGCGGGGGTTGATTGAGACCCGCTGAAGAAGGTTTGGAGGAGGTATGAAAAGAAAATAAGCATGGCTCACGAATGCGGTTGCAAGACGAACAGGCGAACAACAAAGAAGGAGATTTTAGAGGATGTTGTTTGTACGGGCATTGTGGATTGGATAAACTTGCTACCTTCATGTGGAATTCTTAAATATAATTAAATAAATATATAATATTTATGCCTGTTCTACATTCACCAAGACATTCCGAACAACGTCGTATGACATCGACATTAATCCATGCCGAGATGATTCCGGCATTCCGGGATCGTTTTGCGTCGCCAATGCAACCGAACGCACTCAATCATCTCGTCCTGTGCATCGTTGGCAATTTGCATTGACATGACAGGTAAACAATTCGTTGCTACCGAGAATTCAACTTGTACGGGATGTGGTAGGAGAAGGGACAGGGTGTCCATGTTAAGATGTCCAGCCCTAAGGTGTGCTTCCCGAGAGATTTGAGATACATCTTCACTTCTGCTCTCAGATCTCTTACGTGTGTTAGAAAAGCTCAAGCATGCGAATAAAGACAACGACTTGCAGCAGATCCACACATCCTGCTGTCAATTTGACCGATGCGCCCCGATTCATGACACGGTGAATTAGCTGGATTCGATGACGATTCCTCCTGCCCATTTGTACGCTTGTCACCAATAGGAAGCAAGCGAGCATGAATGGGTCCCCGATTGATGATGCATCGCTTTAACACCCGTGTGCCCTTTTTTTCTGGTGGGCGAGTTTGTTGTGGTCGGGTTTTGTTTTGTCCTTCCATTTGCAAATACATCAGTTTTCGTAGCCCGATCGCTTTGCAAAACAGGATCCGCTTACACCGCAGCAGGCAAGCGTCCGATTTAAATCGATACAAACGAGTAAAAATTGACGATGATCGAGACGTTGGCTTAGGGCTTTTCGCTTTGTTGTCGAATGATGGGTGAGGCCAGGTTGTGCGCGGATGCAAAACTGCTCCCGAGGCCGACACATCTGCATTTGGGCGAGGTGCAATGCAGCTTCCGATCGGTCGACGGTTGTTGTGGTTTTTTTCCGTTTCCCCGCAGGCAGTCGGATGAGCGAATTGAAAAGGAACTGATTTGTTGAGACACATGATTGAGCACGGGATGATTGGTTCGTCGTCTTGAGTTTCTTCATGCACAACACAAAATGGTTCAAGCGGGATAGAATGCTACCGCTTGGATGACAGGCTTCCAGGGAAGGAATGCACGTCAAATGTTCAGCTGTGTGGATGCGTTTAAATGCTTTGCTGATTTCTATTGGCAATGGATGACAAACTGATGATTGAATGCCTTACTTACGTAGAACACGTGCTGTGGTGTAAAAGTTTTAAAGTATTGTTGCTGTAATAATATGGAAAATAGTTGTAAAGAAACAAAACAACGGCACATGTAGTTTCAATGGCTCGTAATAAACAATACATATAAGGTCCCACCAGTTACAACGTCATCATTTCCTCGTGATGGTCCTCATGATTTTACGGTTCTGATATTATGTTGCCTTACAAAAGGCAGAGCTAATAGGATATCGTTGGATGTTAGAAACTTGCAGTATCTTTTATCAAAGTTCAAAGTTCCAGATTCATTTCTCGAGAACACCGGATTAAGACTGTACAATTTACGATGGTGGATAAACATAGAGGAGTTCGACATCGTTCCCGACGTACCAAGTATTGGGCTACTGCACTGGCTATTTAACAACGGTTAAATGTTAAGTTGCGGAAATCAGAAAACAAGGACAGACCTTTTTCGTTCTATTTGGCCTATACAGCCTCGAGATGTCTTTGTATGTCTTATGTCTGGCTATTTTTAACTTGATTTTACCCGTAGCTGGATAGTCAGTCCTGTGTACGGGTAGGCGGATGGGACTTGATCCCCAGTCCTGTCAGGATCATCTGATACTGCAGATCAGATCAGGAAATTTGAAGTGTTGGCTTCAAAAGACCGAAATGTTTTAGAACATTTTTTACTATAACCTAATCGAACATTTAAATTTTTACAGGGTTGAATACTGAACGACTCAACAGCCTATTCTCTTTGGGGGCTAATCCTTACAAGAATTGTATCTCCTGTGCTGATTGATAATTGAAGTCTCGGATAACCAAA
This sequence comes from Anopheles stephensi, assembly GCF_013141755.1. NCBI lineage: Eukaryota > Metazoa > Arthropoda > Insecta > Diptera > Culicidae > Anopheles > Anopheles stephensi. The sequence goes on from NC_050203.1 coordinate 51,458,397, forward strand.
ACTAAGGCGAACCAAAGACCTGTAGAAGCTGTAAAGCCCAAATGAATAGTCGTTCTTTAACAACCGTGAATGAATACGATTGATTAATTTGATGATCGATGATGGAACAGCTTCTCCACTAAAATGCGCTTTATACCGTGAAAGTATAATGAAGCTTCCCGATTCCATTCTGGAGCTTCTGGAATTCTGTTTGTCTCCTTCCCGGGAATCATAATTCCCGCTGAATAGCTGTTATGCGATGGGAGGAAAATCTAATTACACACACATACACACAGCATCCATCCACCCATAAATCAACTGAATCGGCTTTACGCAGAACTGCATTCCCATAGAGGCGATTGCCCATCGCCATCGTTTCCATAGCAACCTGTTGCATTGAGCTGTTGAGCTGAGCCGTTCGCACGGAAAACGGAGTTCACGCTGTGCGCTCTCTTTGAACCGTGAACAGAGGAATGGTTTTCTTTTCTTCCCATCGAAACGACCGTTCCATAATGCCACAAAAATAGGAAGACGTCATCGACGTGAAGACGAACGACACCAATGGCACTTATCAATAAAAGTCATGCCGTCAACACAACCCCCGGGCTCGGGCTACAAGAAAATGAGGCAAAACAACAACAAATCTATGCGTTCGGTAAGCCGTTTGGAGCGGGTGTACGGGTGAGAAGATAAATTACACATAATAAATATTAAACCGAACAATAGCGATATGTCATAATATATGGCGTTTTTATTTCAATTTCTCATTTCGTCAACACCACGACCCCACGGAGCTCGTTCCGGAGCTCAGACCAGACTGGTTGGCCGCGTCGGGAAAAATAACGACCCGCGCCTGAGTTGAAGGTGAACTGAGCCTGTTTGATGTTTCAATCATCATTTTTCTTTCCGTTGTGTTACCGGCTAGTGCTTACGATCAAAAGATCAAAAAGGGAGTGGATGTTTTTTTCCCGCTTTTTTCGTCTCGATGTGAGAAAATTTGATATTTTACTTGTTTTTTGAGCTTTCCCGAGCTGGACGAGTGTGGCAAGAGCTAATAGTAAATCGGAAACGTTAAAGTACATTTCTCAACACGTTTGACGTCGCTCTGTTTGACTTTGTTTGTAGGAAGGTCATCCATAATCTCGGCAACGCTGCATGGAATTTGTTTACGCGTGTTTGTTTTCTTCAAATGACAGATGATCGTTCACGGGAAAACACGTTTGCATTCCGCTCTTTCAAAGTATTTCTTTTCATAGAGCCTGTTGAACGTTGCGGCACATAATCTTACTGCTTAAAGCATCACTGTACACTGTAAAATTACCATGGTAACTGGCAGTTGGCTCGAACCTGAAGACTTTTCGGGGCTATTTGGTAACAATGCTGTGCAAGAATAGAGGTGAGAATATGGATGGCTTTTCTTCGGTTGGTGCATCGCAACCGCTCATAAAACACGAGATTTTGCACCATTGTGCTGGGAAGAGGAACGCATCTGAACAAATATTTGTTGTTTATGGATATTCTTAGGATTGAAATTCCTGGCCGGAATGGAGCTGTTAGTTTGCATTCTTTCGTTCGTACGTTACGGTGAGGTTAAAGGAACGATCGATTGTCTGTTTGATTGGTTTGCTCCTGGGCTGTAAGTGACCCCACCATAAAACTATGCTGTAGAGGTGTGGACCGGAAGGACTTACACGACAACACAAGCCGTGTGATTTGCGCCATGCTGTGACATGTGTCCTATACCAAGGATTGTGTTTGCAAAAGCCTGCCAGACCAATCACAGGTGATTGGGGGTCGTAAAACGGTCGATTGCAACGTTTTTTCGAAGAACAAGGAACAGTGTGGTTGATGAAGAGTTGGGATAACTAAATAGAAAATATTATTTCTAGCGAACTATATGGCGATCTCTTGTGTGAAGATACAATGTGGATGAGGGAAATAATTGTAGGAAATAGCAAAACCCTTAAATATCAGGCATTGTGCTCTGGAAATCGCGCAATAAAGTAGTAAAGATAATCTTTACATTGCAAGATTGTGATGATAAGACCAACTCGGCATTTCTTCAAATTGAGCTAAAAAAACCTGTAAAGTATCAAATTAAGGAAAATGTATGATGGAAAACATCGGTTTAAAATACAACGCCTTGTTTTTTTTCCTTTGGCAGATTCAGCATTGGTTTTCTCTTGTGTGAACAAACCAACAACACACACGTCCTTGCTGGCTCCGAGATTCGTATTGCGAACGGATTGCTTTGAAATAAATTCCTCCAAAAAGTAACGCAAGGATAAAGAAAAGTTTTTCCCCACCAGGAAATGTGATACTTTCCGTACTTACGCTATCCGTGATCGTGATCGGATGTCGCGCACACTCGATTCCGTTTCCGAACCGTTCTGCACTTTCATGTTTAGCCGAATTGTGTCACCCAACTGTGCGGCAAACCATGTCCGACCGAAAGGACTACAAAGCAGTATGCCGCAATGATGCCGCTTGCATGGCGGCGCCATCCAAACTGCACCGGAACCACTTTTACCCCGAGTGCGATGCTTCCGGGAACGAGTTTTCCCGGTGCTTTGCGAAGACTGTGCCATCCGAACGACAAAAGGACAACGCGTATGTCTCGTGACATTGTTACAAATTTGTAATTTTCGGTTGAATGTTGGATGATTAAACCGGAGCACATCGGAGCGACTTTATCTCTCTAGCTCTCGTTGTTGACATTACGCGTGAGGCAATGCTTGGATCGGTTGTTAGAATAATAAATATAAATTTTGATACAAAGTAGCTGATTACGACGGGGTACGGTTTTTGCTGTTGTTTCCCATCTACCCTATTCCGAAACCTGGGAATCTTGATTGCTGGACGCAATCGGCCAAAGGTAACACTGTGATCCCTCCTAATGTTAAATTTATGGTGACGAAATGAGGGGTGCAACGGATTTGGTAGTAGCCGACTGGACAAAAACAAACACAATTGGACCGATATCGGGTTTCAATCGGGCTAGTTGTAGCTGGCCGATAATCCAAGGACAACCGTAAGGGGCCATGCCGTCCATGAAACAATCTGCTGTTGCTGATGTTTGCAAAAGGGAATAGGCAATGTTTGGTTTGAGTATAGATGTTCGAAATGATAGGGAACGCGATGAGGACAATTGCACTCCGATATGGATGTAGTTTTTGTAAAATAACGCCATTTTCATGCTTCCTGATTTTGATTTATTTTTCGTATATTTACAGATCTCTTAAAATTTGCTCTTAAATCTCTCTTAAATAAAGCATTAAGAATGTAGGCTAAGAAAAGGTAGTTTTGTATTATTATACTGCTCGAAAGAATGGGGCCTGACCGTGCTATATAATATTAATTTACAAATAGTTCACCTTTCACTTTATTTGGGAGATATCTCCTTCTCCGGTGAGATAGCACCTTATCCCGTATGAGCTCGGTTGAGTAGTTTTATATTTAAGTAGATATAATTCATTTTTAATCAACTTTTTAGCAATAACTAGGCACTTATTACGAATTCAATGCGAAAACACGCACTATTTTATTACATCCTCAAAGTATAGCAGTTTTAACAGCTTGGCAAGGCGTGATTTTGTTGTTTCATAACGCTGTCCTTCTCAACAGGGGATGTAGCTCAGATGGTAGAGCGCTCGCTTAGCATGTGAGAGGTACTGGGATCGATACCCAGCATCTCCAAACGAAAGTACTTTTTTCATTCGTTTTTATCGCACCCCTAACGTCAACATCATTTGAGTATACTTTTTTTACTGTTTAACGATTGCTATTTTTATAAATGGAGCCGGTCTTCACCCTGCAGGACTGGATATCGAATTTTGTCTAGGCCGCCTTCTCACCCCCAGTACTTCTTTTCTTCTCTTAAATCTCTCGAGGTTGTACAGCCATATAAGGAGAAGAATATTTGATATTTTTAATAAATTATTGACATATTCCAGGGGTTCGAATCATACATGGGATGTGATTTGGTTTCCATGTAAGGTATCACTCGGAGAGATTACTTCTGTAGAACAATGAACATGATCTTGATTATTGATAAAGCTTTACGAAAAAAAATGTATCGATTGTTCGACCAATCGTCTGCTCCGCTGCTGTTTCGCTTGATGTGCGTTGTTGTTATTTGCCATCCTGATATATCGAATTACATCAGATTGATCGTAAATAGAAATTGCAACTTTGCAGTACGCCGTGTGTGATACTCAAACTTCATCAAGGGTTCGCTAGACAAATGCTAGGACCCCATGTGACAGGAACAACATGTTTATTGTAATTGTTTCTGATTTATGTGCACCATTGTTTACCCGGCAGTGCTAGAGCTCTGGTCCCGATCTGATGCAAATCTAATCAGATAACGGGCGAATGGGAATGGATTCATATTTCATTAACGAAAATTTTCGGTGGGAATTGGAAGGATCTAGATCGTTTTTTATGGTTTAAAATAAATCTTTACTAGCAACCTCCTGTGTGATATTTAATACTTGATACCAAAAAAAAAAAAAAAAATCTGTTGGAAAGCCAACGGCAGGGAAAGGCTTCTGAATGTTTATTTGGAAGAATGTGGTTTGCTAGGAATAAACTTTCTCTGTGCAAGGTTTACAACTACCAACCAGCTCGAAACGTTCGGCCACACGCCCTCACAGTCGGAAGCCAACGCCTTTCATGGTGCGTTTAAATTGTCCTGTGAACTTACAGAGAATTTCTACCGACCACCCGGCTGTATGTTAAGTCCTGGAACGCCGATTTGCATGCACCTTCGCAATTCTATTGCAAACCAAGCTTCCTTATCATAGACACTCTCCGAAACGATCACGCGCATGATGTGCGAGATGTCAACGGGCCCATTTTACAACCTCCGGCAGGGCCTGTGGTGTGCTCAAATTGCAGCAGGAGAGGATGCTGAGGATAGTGACAGGGCAGTGATGAGCAGCGGGCGGTAGGGTAAACAAAACCCGTGGGTCATCCCCGGGAGCTGCTGCTGGTGGTGCTTCTGCCTGCCTATGCTTCTGCCAATTTTATGTTTATTTAGGTGAAAGTGGGCAAACGTTGCTGCAAAACTGGTGAACCCCCGCCGAACCTGAACGCTGGTCGAATAGGACCTCCCGATGCGAGGTGACATCGTGCGTTGTCAGCATCAGTTTTTGTGTGGCTGCTTTTCTCGTTCTCTCATCTCTAGAAGATGAACATGTTAGGATGATCTTCCCGAGAATGGGTGATTGAAGGAAAGAGACAAAACAATGGATAGTTTTGACAGCCGGATGATGAATCCTTCATTCACTGGGACGTATTAGGACACTGTCGACGAGTGTGCTTCTTCTTTTTCCAGCCAGAATTCCACAGCCCTGGGTGCATCGATGGGTGTAACAGGTTTATGGTTGAGGATGTCTCTCGCTCTAAAAATATCTCGCCTTAAGTAAGAACTTAGCTCGCTTCGAGGTGCTCGTTCTGGGTTAAGAACGCCACATGATATCCCCCGGGAGACTTTCCGAAGCTTTTCATTGTTTCCCAGCACTGGTGTGTGTGTGTCCATCAAAAAATCGACCAGCAACTTGATAGACACACGTACCGAGTTAACTGGTAGTTATCGAGAATCATCTTGGCCAGACTGCCGGCATGTGTATGGTGCCGGTATTGTCTGGTCACACCAAATAAGGAACGGATGCCCCAGGGTCTCACAGTCTGGGCAAGGTCACAGTGCCCAGCGCCCAGCGTTTGTGAGGATGATGAATGTGAACAGATATCAAACTGTGCCTTTCATATGCCCGGGAGACACGATCGATCCTCGAGAGTTGAAGCGTCTGAAGGAAGTGCGCAAATGGGGGAAACGTGTGCCCCGATGGATGCGTTTTGCCGAAAACATTCGCGGAAGGTCCGATGATCAGTGGATGTGATCGGTCCGGCTTCTTGATGAGGCACATTGGGGGGAGGGTTTATTGTGGGCATGTTTTGTCGGTTGATCGATTTCATTCCGGGGTACCGTGGCGTGTCGGATGTTTGTTTATTGAATGGCATGCTTTCAGTATCTCCATCGATCTTGCTCGTTGATCGATTGGGACGATGTTGAGGTGAGTTCTTATTAAGCTGTTGATTTTTGGAATCTAAATGACCAATCGCGCAACTTGACCACTGGCATCAGGAACAGTAATGTATTAGGAGAAGTACTCAATGTCCTACAAGAAGCGGGTTAATCGAAACCGGGTTATCAAATTATTCTATAAGATTGCAAGCTCTAACGCTACATTCTTCTTAGAAGCATCTTGACAGATGTGTTGTCAATAGGTGCATCTAGTTGTCGCTGCCAATTCCTGTCAAGCTTTTCAAAGCCTACTAACTTATTGATTTTCCATCGGCAGACTCCCTCGTCGATTGCCCCTTTCAAACACATGCGAAGAACATCGATCTTACTATTTATTGTTATTTGTGCATCAGCTCTCCACCATATCGCGAAACACGACGCACTGGTGATAGATCATTTGCACAAGTCAGCGCTCTGGGAACACTTTCCTTACCCTGACACGTGCAATGGGTACATCTTCGTAGGACGTACAACTGCAAATGAATGTTCAATAAGCTTCTCGAAATGGTAAAAACGTGCCCGTTGCGTGGTGCACGGTTGTGGTTATGACCGTGAGATAAGCATCACCATCTGACTGCTTGTTCACGATCCATTTACGAAGTCGAGAGTGCGGATTCTTCCGTTCTGTGGACGTTTGCCTGCCCCGATAACCATCAGTCGGATGATGGTCTGGTAGATGGTGCGTCGTCAGATATCTTTCTGTTCACACAATTGTGGCCAGGAAGTTCCGGATAAGCTGGCTCGTCGGTTGTTTTTGCGGGAAATCTTTGTTTGTGAAGGTTCCAGTTTCCGGGAGGGGTTTCTCAAGAATTTTACGCAAAATCCCGAACCACACACTTCACTCGGGTTTCTGGCTCATCTGGCGCAACCTTGCGATTGTGTGCGATGGAGAAAAAAAGGTGGTGTCGGAAAACGGTTATCAGCCTAATGAATGGAACGAGGCAAACAAAATGATGACAGATTTGGCTGCACTCGTGTGGTGTGCAGCGGGAAGACCTGATGCCCTTGGGCGCATTTCGGTATGAACACGGGCGGGTAAGTTTGCGGCACCGTAGTCACAATGTTTTGCGGTTTGAAATTTCAACCGGCGCGGTGTTTGGTTGCGGGAACAGCCGGGAGCATAAATGAGCATTACTGGGCTCCCTACCTACCGGGAAGCTGGGCCAGAACTTCACAATATCTTGCAGGAACCTAACGAAACCTCCCAACTAGCCCTGGGGGTAATCGGTGGGTAGCCATTGTACGACCTTGGGTAATGGTGGATTGTTTTCGGTTACATTTTTGCTGTGGTTGTTGTTGCCCGTTGGACCATTTGCCACACTCACACAGGGAGCATAATTGATGAGGTAACATTACCATCGAGCTCGATGTTTGGGCAGGAGGATGGCCAAATTATGGTATCATGTTGATGTCTCGCTGCGCCTCAGCAGCATACGCCGGGAATCCAGTGGCGGAAGCGAAACGGTGGGGCAGAATGTGCCGAAAATTAGTTTGTATGTCAACAGAGCAAAATACGGAAGTGGTCCTGCGGTGAGGACGTTGGTCGTTGGTAATGTTCTACAGTTACAGCGGTGTGATGTGAAACAATAAACCATTGAAGAAAGCGGACACAATGTAACATGAAGCAATAGAGGTTTGGCTAAGAGCGTCACATGTTTCGGTTTCTATCGGCTTGTATTTGGTCTTTTGATTTAACATTTAAATCATCTCTGAAAAATTGGGTCCCTCTTCTTAGCAATTGCCTCACCAAGGATCACACAAAACGATCGTTTCCCAGGCGGCTTAGTTTGTTTGGTGTTGCTTATTTTCACGTGGATTATGTCTTTCGTGTCTAATTCCGGCCCGGGAAGCAAGTGGAGTGAAGCGGTGACAGCAAACGCAAATCGCAGACATAAGCGACGAACTCGTTTCCGAACATCCATTGGCCAACGCGGATCAGGTTTCAATCCGCCTGTTTGCTTTTTCGGTGTGGAGCATCAGCTGTACCCTGGTGCACGGTGTCCAGCAGCGTGGTTTTTGTGTGCGAATTCGTTTGTAGCGTACCGGCAGTGGCTGCGAACTGTTTTGACGCATCCACACAGCCGACCGGGTAAAGACAAGGACGCTCGGTACTTCTATTTATTCGGAGCACTCAGTCGACAAAAGGATTCGGGTTTTGTTTCGAATGAATGAAACCGAACGATTGAAAGCATAGGAAGCTCCGACGCAATTATTCAATTTTCCCATTATGCGAAGAGCCCCGTGTCGGGCGGGAGCAAAGAAAGCTTTCTTGGAGGATAAAATTACATGCGCAAACTACGCACTACGGTGCACTTTTGTAGCAGCAAGACCAGACCCCGATCTCTGAGAAGGACTCGTGGCGACGTGGGACGGATATAGTTCATGAAGACGCTCAATTTGCGTTCGGGACTTCTTATGGTGCGCTTTTTTTTCCTCCCTTAAAGGAGCAGTACAGTATGGTTTGATGTTATTTTTGCGCCAACTAATCCCCGGTCCGATGAGGTGGAAAAGGTACCTCATTAAGTGTGGACGGTAGCAATCGTCCATAATTAACATGTTTTTTCCAGATCATCCCGGGAGCGAAAGATTTTGCCGATAGGAAGCTGGAACTGTAGCACGGCAGCGTTTTCGTGGAACGGATTTAGATCGTATCGCACCGATAAGGTACCGGACCGGGTCCAGGACAACATGATACTTCTTTGCTTCTGAACGAGGTTCTACCGGTGACGAGTGTCCTGGTTTTGTGAGGAGTGAGTTGGCGATTTATTGTTTCGCCCTCTTTGCAACCGTTCCCCGAGCAGTGCAAGTGACCAGTCAGCAACCCACTTGCGGTAAGCTGATAATTGTCCAGCCGGTAGTTGCCGGTAGTTACCGAAGCCTTTCCACCTACCACGAACGACGGTGAAAGATGAGCCTCGTTGCGTCGAAAGGATGATAATTTCGGATTAACGGAGCAGTGAAAGAGCAGACAGGCACTGTGTAGTTGCAAATAATTAGATAATTACTCGTACCTCCCGTCCGTGTGCGCCATGGTCTGTTATTTTTTCCGTGCTTCCGTAACTGGCACACCCGGTAGTTATGTATGAGCGGTTCAAGTGTGATAAAAACTAGAACTTCCTCGCAGAGAGCGCAAGGAGCTGTTGGAATCACTGTTGGAAGTTAAGCCGGAAGGGAGCTCTTTTTGGGCACGTAGAAGAAGTGTCCGAAAATGACCATGCAACGGTAAGGGGCTAAAGGGAACCTTGCGAGTAGCAGCTGTGAAGTGTCTAAATCAACAGAAGCTACCGGTGGGAAGGTGTGGCTAAACAGATTATCATACCTGCTTCATCGACCTGGTTCCAAGATCAAGCTGCAGATAGTGACTAGTGTGAAGTTAATATGAAAAATCAACAGAGCAGTGGTTGAGTCCGACCTAAAACGTCAATATAGTTTTTAAAGTATTATATGAAATATATTTTGAGCAATATGTTTGATTGAAATATATTTTGAGGAACAATAGTGCAAGGCATTTTAGAGTATATGTGATGATTATTAACATTTTAGATTGTTAAGAATGCAATTTAGAGCTTCTAACTTCTAGTTTCAAATCGACTCCTGATTAATAAATAAATTGATGTTACCATCAGCTACGATTTTAACCTTTGATCCTTATAAATTCGAAAGGAAAACAGATCTAAAGCTTGAGATTTGACAATTGAGTTTATCAACCTATTTTTGAGAAAAAAAATCCTGTAATCGAATAAAATAACTTCCAATAAAACAAACGTTTCAGCTTTTCCTTCTCAAAAAGGTGCATTTGGAACTTTGCGCTTCTTTCATTCACTTCGCTCGCCTCAACGAAACAGCTGCCGTTCTCGCCATGCTTGCCCGAGCTGCTGCACACGGGCTCGATTGCCCCGAGGTCATGCTGCGCCATTTTGTATCAACATTAGAGCCCATCGGAACGGGCTCACCGGCTCTCGGTTCCATCCTGCAGCAGTGCACACACCGCTGCATAGTGAAGCAGAAGATAAAGATATAGAGCGAAATAAAAGTGAAGCTAAACTTGAAACCACGAGCGAGAAACACCCGAACCCGAAACAAACGTCAAAGTCGTGTGGTTGGGAGACGATCACATGTTCCACCCGGCCGCAACTGTGGCCGGAAACAATGGCTACCGAATTGGCCACCGGACACACATGTTCACAGCTATTGGTTGCAATGCATCGCTTGCTGTTCTGGTTGTCAAGCGGTGCAGCGGTCCGCTACACCGGTGCATCAATGATGATTAATCGTTTGCCCCCGAAAACCGTGTCGATTGTTGGTGAAGGTCGATCGGAAAAGATGATCGTTGTGGTGTGATTTAGACCGGGGTTTTACGGTGAGGATGGCTCTATTTTCAATTGTGCGGCTGTGTGGGTAAGGGTGCGGACAGCGTTGTTGTGTATAAATAATGAAGATATCATGGAGGTCGGTTTTTGAGAGTTTTTGATGAAAGGAGGAAGTTTGTAGAAGGATATTGGGTCTTGTGTTTTTGGATACTGATATGTTATAAGGGGAAAAAGGATGGTAGAAACAGTACTTGAAGAGGAAGGTTATTTTTTAATATACTGAAAACTCTTTTGTGCTGCAACTCAACAATTAGACGGCTAGAAACAGTCTTACTTTAATAATAAAAAGCTACCACGAAATTTACATTGAATACAGGGTTCTTCAATTGTTTACAAATAATCATCAATTCTGATGGCAACGGTGGCAGATGTTGGACCCAAATAATTTGCAAAAACATACAAACACAATACGACACAATTCTTCGAAATGTTGGAAAATAATACCTATTCAAGTGTAAAAATATCATAATCTTAACTAAATAATGAAAATATTAAAAGTTAAATTTTTTTTATAATAATTGTTAATTAAATGCCTTAGTATTCTATTGTAATTTCACTTTTAAAAGTTTACTTTAATTCAAAAATAATAATTATAATAACTAATTATTTTTTAATTAAACTAAACGATTCAATAGTAAATAACTAAGTTTATAGCCAGAAATTCAAAAAAAAGCGAACCGTCCATATAACTCATTTCTTACGACCGACTCACTATTCGCTATACCATTTTGTGATGGACAATGACAAATTGGCCGATTGGCTGTGTAAAACCCTGTAAAGCGCTATTGTTCATTATTGTTGATGTAGTTCATGTTGATCGTAGTTCTGCTGGTCTGATTATATTGTGAGTGCTTTTTGGTAATTGAAGTAAAACTGTTCTTATTTTGAAATTAACAGGAATTTATTCTGATATTAAAATAATAGCCGCTTCTGCTATAAAAGCCGTTGTGTTTACAATGCTAAGTGGAAAGTTCTTAATCGTTTCTGGAAAGCCAATACGTGAATTATTGATTGAAATTTTGATTTTACGATTTTATTTTGTATGCTTAGACTTTCTATCATTTGAATTTAGTGCTTCTAACATTTATGTCTGCAAAACAACTAAATAATATGCAAAGCAGGCAAAACCCGATTAGTGTCGCACAACATTTGCTAAACTGCCATTAGTTACGATCGAGGCTACCCTAAACCGGGCCCGTGGATACCTTTACCACTGACTCTTAACCATCGGTGTGGCCTTCCTATTGTGGGCAATACATTCCCACCCGATAAAACAAAAGTAAGCTACCTCCAGGAGAGAAAAAAAAACACCGAACAACCCAAAAGAAATGGGATGAAAAACGGGAAAAAATTAATATTGCGAATTTGTAACGGTTTGCATATCCCGCTACATGCGCCCGCTGATGGGAAGCGCGCTGCACTTTAACACCGGGGCAGAGCAGGACAATATTTGTACAAACGCTTCCTGTGTTTACTGGGTGGTTGTGCATCCCAAAATCAGTCGTTTTGCACCCAAAAGTGTGCGAAATCGCATCGGCACCAGGGTGACAGCAAACAGCGGTGATGATGATAGTAATTTATGGTGCGTTTACCATTGGTCCCGGGATGTTGCCGTTGTTTGTGCCTGACGGAAGGGAAAAAAAGGTCCTTCCGTGTAATGGCACACAGTTAACCGCGAACCACGAAGCGTATCAAGCGGCCATTATCAAGCCAATTCCCCCGTCCGGATTAAGATGTTAAATGGAAGGTGCGGAGTTGTGTGACAGTGTGGTTCGAAAAATCAACGACGATGTTGTTACAAAATAGGGTGAGAAGAGTGAGAAGAATCTGGATGGAAGCAATACACAGGAACAGGGAAACCAGGGACAACGGTTTCGGTGCTCAAGGCTGGACCCAAAATCCGTTTGTATCGGGTACGGTGTGTCATAATTCGAGGGCTTACAGTGACAACGGGGTCCGTTTTCGGGAAAGGGAGAAAGTCGGGCTGGTATGGAGCGGGAGATAAGCGAGTAGAACCAACCGAAAGCTACCATCGCGGTAGCTTAACACATCCGGAATCGAACGATTGGGACATTGGCAACATTTCGCTTGTTTGTTTGTATGATGCGCATCGGAAACTCGTGCAATTGCTGACTGCAACTGCAGGCAAGATTAACGGGCGTGTTTTTCCTCGGGTTCGTCGCTTATCGCCGTGTCGTTTCCGTTCCAAGGGCAATAAAGTAAAGCGAAAATGGACCAAACTTTGGGAAAAACTGATTTCATCCCTCTATTTTCTACATTGGCACAACCCCACAATGGGGTACGATTTTGGGTGCATTTGATGGCTTATTTATCGGGTAATTTTATTAGTTTTGTAGCAGAGAGAGAAAAAAAAACCACACAACATGGTCGTTTTTCATGGCCACGTGCTTACGACTGGTTGATGTACGATAGGATGGCCTAAATGGTGTGTGGTCGTTTGGTGCGCGAATGTGGTTGCATTGTGCGGATTTTATTGCAACAATTTTTGAACTTTCTTCTCGTAAAAAAATTACTTTTGAACGCGTTTTTTTGAGACCCGAAAGCAAACGAAAGGAGGAGTCGATTGATGTGTGATCATTAAATTTCTCCCAAACGAATTAAAGTGATAAATTATTTTAAAAATCGAATTTGATCATCCATTTTACAACACAAAATCAGATTTCCCCTTTTCGGCACATTAAACATGATTTTCACCGTAAAAAAGAAACGGCAAAAATATTCTCAGCCAGTCGGCATCCTTTTGTGATTGTTCCTGTTGTGAAATTTCCTTCCATTGCGAGCAGCAAACGCTTGCAGGAAGTAATTAATTCGAGCACACCATCCGGCAGCAAGTTCCGGTCTATGACATCGTTGACTGCAAAACCGTGCTGACCGAAACCGTGAATGAGCTGCACTTCATTAAAGCGAGCCCAAATAAAACTCCATCGATTGTTCCGGCCGTCGGCCAGAAAACACCATTTTATATCCCCGCCGAATCGTCGCTTACAATAATAGCTTCTGAAACACCTGATTGCATCGGTGGAGGAGAAAATGTTGGTGAACACAAAAAAAACCCTCCACCGAACAGTGCGACTTCCGGTTGTTCGGTGTCCTGTATATCGCTGTGGACGATTGTGGTCTCCTTTTCATTCGTTGGAGAGGTTTTGTTTTGCGGGAAGCTTATTCGTACTGTTTGTTATGGCTCGGGTTCTCCTTATGACTAAAGATGGACAACGCTTCAGGATGGCAAAGCGAAAGGAAAATGGCTAACCACCGGCTCAGTGCCACCGTTCCGGGAACAGGTTACGGTGAGCCGTTCTGGTTGGCAACACTGGACCGCGTCCGCCGTTATTGTAGGTTTCGTTTTAATTCGTTTGTCACGTCGCTGTGGACTGGGTGTGGACAAAAGCGTTTTTTATTTGGCTGCTTCATTATTAAACCCATGTCCGTGTTTTGTTTTGTGCCAGTTTGTACGTTTTGTTGGCCATAACAAATGAAATCAAATCGCGTTTGTTTTCGGCTCCGGATTGTTCGCTTTTTTTCGCATTTTGCTTGAACATGACATCTTTTGTACGCAACCGAACTCCTTATAAAACTGACCGGAATAAGATTAAGAGGCGGAAAGAAGAAAATGCGTCGTAGCATGGTTAAACCTCGGAATGGAGACAAGAAAATGGCGTCAAGCGTGATGTAGTTTTGTGGTGTTTTCTAATCACAATAAAGAAGGAAAGCTACTCAATTTCGTTTCTAATTTCTATTGTTGTGACACAGTTTAACACCAGGGAGCTAGGAGCAGGGTGAATGGCGAAGTAGCGAATAAATTATAACACCTCTACCTCAGGTACAGGATTGATTTGTGGTTCCCGAGCTAAATTTGGACAGCAAACAGGCCTTGAAATAGCACGCTTCGAGGTTGTTCTTTTAACTTCTTCAGCGTTCTGGCTCCGCTCAATTCCACCCTCTCGAACATATTTCCTTGCAAAGTGTGAACAGTTTGCGGGTTCATAAAATTAATCGTGTCAAGTACGGAAACGGTTTCCAACGGCAAGGTCCTCACTCTCCAACTATAAGGGTGTGTTTTTGGCGGGTATCGAGGACAACAAGCTGCCAACTCCCTCGGGTGAGAGTGAGTGTCGGTACTGATTTGCATATTTTTATTGTTTGTTTACTTATCAATATCTTTTATGTGCGAAGTGTTATTCCACGGTTTCTTTTGTTTGATTGTTGTGCGTTCGATGTCCAGGTGGAAGCGCACCAGGTGGACACAATAGGCGAAAGGCGGTGAAGCTACGCCATCGCGTATGATTCGATTCATAAAATTTATGCTTCACCGCATCCGTGAGGTTTGAGGAGCTGGTGGTGGGAATGAAATCTAGCAGAAGGGCAGCGGCAGTGTACACTAATCCTCATTAATTCGAACCTTTTGCGTGTACAAATGCCGCTCCGTTTCGAAGGACACTTCCTGTTCGCCGTCGAGACGTTCGTCCGTAACGCGGTAGAATGGCGGAAGAGGCAAAAATGTATGTAAATTTAAATGAAAATATTTTCCCTCGCACAACAAACTCCAATCGGATCCAGCGGCGATGCGAAGGAGGCACCAAAAGCGACCTGGTTCTCGGTTGTCATCTTTTCTTTCTTCGCTTTCGGTTCCTTTCTTGGACGGTCTCCGTACTCCACCGGTCCACCGGTCAAGATGGTTCGGTTTGATTGCATTATTTGCTTGTTGGGTTTCTGTGTGTGCTTGCATATTCTAAGGTGTCGCCCTTTTGCTTCCTCCACGACGCCATTTGTCATCGCTTCTACCCTGGACGGTGGAAGGTGGAAAATGATATGGAAAACGTAAAGGGCTCCAGCACACTCCTTCTCGCTCGCTCTCTTTCGCTCTCTCTCCATTTAGCGATTCGACAAACCCGCAATTCGCTTCATGATCGTTCACTATTAAAGCAACATTTCCACATAAATAAATAAGCTTTTGTCATGAGACGGTGAGCTCTGCTTCTTTCGTTTCTGTTCCCTTCCGCGTTTACCCTTCTGTGATCTTCTCGAAGTGTTTTTGTCTTCGTAGGGAGTGTTTCTGCGTGTGCATGTAAAGCTGTGTTATGTTATGCCGACAAACAGAGGCAGATTTTTATTTTCTATGTTTGCATGCCGAACACATCAGCAGTCGCTGAATGCATGTGCTGCACTCATTTGAATAGTATTTGCGAGTGGAAGATTATAATAAAAATGGTTGTGGGGCTTTTTTTCTCAACCAGCTTTAAGTTAAGTAACACAAATAAGCGTTTGAGCACGAATAGAAAAATAGTGCCTTTGAAACCGGAGTGACGAAGCATGTGAGAGAATTTCCATGAAGTTGAGATAGAATAATCGCTTCATTCACTTCCGGTTCCGAACCGGTTGTTGTGGATCTTTTAGTCCAAACAGTAGAGATCACTTTATTTAATTGATGTTTAATTCATTAAGTTACATATTTATTTAATCATCAATAATAGTAGACCTGTTTAGGCTTTAGGGGGAAAACATCAATTAAGCTTCCAAACATTAAATCCTTTATTTATTCGGTAGAACCACCTGACCGTTTTGTTAACTATCTTATCTCTTATCTTATTTTCTTATCTTATTTTCTCTTAAAGATTTCTTATTTCTTTTCTAATCTTATTTTAAATTTAAAATTTCATAGCAGTATAAAATCACATTTTTTTATTCAACATACATTACAAAACAATAGAAAATCCACAATTCCGGAACCGGATATTCCGGAACCAACCAACCTTCCATTCATAGCCTCATCAACATTTCCGGGTCTTTAGACAAGACCTGATACAACATACTTTAACCACAGTAGTCCTGGCCTTCTATACTTTCAACAACACTACAATTATAGCTATAATCGAACATCCGGGCCGGACTAACATCAGGGAAAAAAATTTGCTTAAAGTACTGTATCAGCATTAAAAGAGCTAATAATTTGATTATGAGCCGTCTCACTAAAGATTAAATAAATATCTTAAAATGCACAAAAATTTGCATCACGACATAAACGCCCAAAACGAAGTCTTATAACTACGATAGTCACTTCGAAGTCAAAGTTATGGAAGAGCTAATTTAGTATTTTAACTGTGTCTATAAATAAGCGTTGGTTATGCAATGAGTTCCTTAACAATCAATCACAGTCAGTTGATTTTGCCTATTTGAGAAATGGAACACATGGAAAGGAATTATGGATAACATCCTTGGTGCATCTACTACGTCTTTGAGAAGATTTTCCATAGACATAATCTGACAACTACGTCTCCTTGTATCTAAGACTTCAATTCTTAGTTGAAAGCAGGGCGTGGTTATTCTTTCCGTCCTATCCATTTCAACTAAATTAGTGCTTAAATTGTCAACCTGGAGCTAGAAAGTTTTTTTATAAGCATAAACAGGGTGTTAATAATAAAGCAAAAGCTTTTGCGGAGGAAAACGCACTGGGCCGTAAATCTGCTGAGCTCTAGCGATTCGAGTCGAAATCTAATAGATACTTCGTAAGGACTGATGACTTCACTGGACCAAGGTAAATGTTAGAATTTTTATGCATTAATTTACATGGAATAGCTTCTAATCTAGCAATTCAACCTTGTTGTCACCGTGTTCATCATTCGAGTCACAACATCAAAATAGTATGTCTGGGATAAGACATGCCAGTAGGAAGAAAATCCTACTAAATCCTAACTCTTGGATACTCCCTGTCAAGTGTCAATATAGCATGTCCGTAATTATAATAATTAAATAAATAAGTCACGGGTTTTCTTTCTTTCGTTTATTTTTAGAGGCTTTCGGTCTTTGAGACCCCATTGGCCTCTTTCCAAGTCACGGGTCTTATTGCAGCGAGAAACGCTTTAAAGGAAGGAGTTGCAGTCGAATTGATGGAAATCGAGACAATGAAGTCGAGCTGAAGCGTGGATGTATTTTAAGTCTTATATTTACAGTAAAACGGCTTGTCATCATATTGCCGTTTAAATAATTGTTTTTTATTTACAACTATATTCTGCTTGAAGATGGACTGAGCCCATATCGTCAATAAGAGCGAATGTTTAAGTACGTTGAGCTCATTGGTAGGTAAGCTATAAGGACTAGAACAGTATTATGTTAAGTAAAGCAGGATAAATCCTTCACCATAAACAACCCGCATTGCTTCCACGGAGCAAACTCTTCTAACGTTTTTTCCTAACATTTAAATACACTTTTGCGTAAGCTTTTTCCCAACACAATGAACCATAAGACGGGTTTTGGTTGAGACCTTTTCGAAGGGAGCCTTTTATGTTTATATGTAAGAAATGAGGGCAATTGTAAGCAATCGGAAGGTAAACATAAAACACACACACACACACACACACACACTTATTGAAACAGGATTAGCACAGTGTTTGGTGCGGGCTGTAAGGACATTAAATCATTCCTAGAAAACCGTCCGTTGAAGACCTTGAGAAAGTAATCTGGGTTTGTATGTGTGTTATTTTTGTCGTCTTGTGTCATCGAGCTTAAGCCAACGTTCTGCAGGTTGCACTTCAATACACTCGTGCCGTCAACTTTAGACGCTGCAGAAAACTAATTGAGAATCGATTACGAAGCCCAATTGGCCTATTATTGTGCTTAAGGTCTAAATGCGGGTTAGGAAACAGAATGGTGTGTCCTTCAGCGTCCTTTAGCGTGAATGTGAACGCTGCGAAGGTTAAACCGTATCCTGAAGCGAACACGGACGTGTCGCTGGTGGTGTGGAACAGCATGATAATACCACTTGAGACTGCCCTCAAACCTCTCCCGGTGTGGTGGCTTAGTTCCCGGGTCAGTTAAGCATTGCCCTCGAGCGGTGGAATTCAGTTGAGCAGGCAACGGATTATGGTCACAGAGGTGCTGGCTTACGAACTGCAGAGCACAGGGAGAGTTTTTACGAGCGAATTTTGGATGGCAGATGGCTTGTGAAGTACAGCCCGAGGTGTCTTTGAGGTGCCTGGACGTGAGTTCGAGTGTCGAGTGAGTATGGATGAGATTATTAAATTATTACGCTGTTTCAAATAGAATAGTTGCACAAAAAAGAAGCAACACTGCGCCTTAAGACCTCAAACGTATTTAAAACTTTCAATACAGGCTCGTTATGATCGTTCATGGTACGATGAAACGACGAGAGGGATAAAAAACTGGAGCATTTAACAAGTTTGAAACAAGAATTAAAAGCGTGTTAAAGCATCGGGTATGGAAGCATCACACTGTGGAAAAAGGTAATGACGGGGACCTAACGAAAAGGTGTGTCCTGCCAACGGGCCCGCTGTTTTCGATTCCTACTGGGACACTCTTTTCGATCGAAAAGGGGTAAGCGACACACACATACACATGAGCAGGAACCTGAAGGATTAACTGAAAGTGAGAGCTAGAGCCACGGCGTAAAGTCCTCACAGCAATCAGGGATCCAGTCATTGAAACCCAGCATCAACACCGGGGAAAAAAAAATGGTGAGCTTATTTTCGGTAAACCGAGCGACCGGTGCGAGAAGGTGCGAATGAAGGGGCAAATGCCGACGGGCCGGAATCAATATTAAAAGGTAATATAATAATGATAAATGGTTACAACTGCCGGAACAACCGGATGAGAGGCGATCGAATTATTGACAATTTGTTGATCAAACAGATTGTCGGAATCGGTAGGTTTGGTTCGGGTACGCTGTCACCGGATTAGCA
Source organism: Anopheles stephensi (assembly GCF_013141755.1). NCBI lineage: Eukaryota > Metazoa > Arthropoda > Insecta > Diptera > Culicidae > Anopheles > Anopheles stephensi. The sequence goes on from NC_050203.1 coordinate 51,477,548, forward strand.
GAGTTTCCCAGAGGGTTGCGTGCAGTGATCAACGGAACATATTGTTAAAGGGGACATGTGCAAATAAAACAAGGCAGAGGACATTATGGCCTTTCCTTTGCAATATTTGCTAAAACCGAGAGACAAAATTCGAGAAAGTCAAATATTGTACCAGAGAAACTTTTTTCATCAGAAATAGCTTCCCTGTTGCTGCATTGTGATGTGTTGCTTAAACTGGAAGCAGTAATCAGTGGACAGACGAGTTAGCGAAAGTTAAGCTTTGTCCAAATAAAGGTGCAATATTTAGATGGAAACCAGGGTATAAAGCTTTTCCCGGTAGAATGGGCCGTGGGCAAACAAACATCAATTTAGTTGGATTAAAGTGCGGTGACAATTTTCCTGGTGAACGTCCTTGAACGGTCTGTCATCATCGCTGGACGGATGGTGGAATAAAGTTGATGAGCTTATTTGGAAAGCGATTTGCTTAGAAATGAACGGAAATGAAGGATCAGCAAGATCGACCAGGGGTCGTGTGACAGTTTGATGTGGGACTGGAAGGATGTTTCCGGTAGCTTGGAAGATCGTGGTTGGTGATAATGATGAACATCGATCATGTTTTGATGTAAGGCTTGGTTCATTTGGAAATAGGGCACTTTGTTCAATGATACTGGCGCTCCTAGTGGACAAAAATGGAAAATTTATGGAAGCGTGTTGTTAAGATTTTCTTTTTTTTATAATTTAGTTATAAAGGCTTTGGGTCTTTGAGATATTATTAGTCTCTTAAGAGTTGTTTTCAATTCAAAAAGTGTTCATATTCAAAAGACAAGAGGAGAAGCAAAAATTGATTGTACACTGCGTTTGAGAGTCGCTGGAAAAATTAAGTCTTATCCTAATTGCTTGGACTATGATATGGCTTAAAAATTTTAACGCTCTACTGCAAATCAAATCAGGCTCCGGTAAAGATATAAATGTTTCCGAGTAATCGAACGTCCCAATCGAAACCTCAAACAACAAACAATGACCAGGATCCTGGATTAGGTGCTGACCAAACCACATGACTGAATGTTAATGACGATTAAACCTACCTACCTAAATGCCGACTTTGAACAACTTTTTAATTTTATATTTATTAAGTCCTAAGCTCGTGACTTTGTTCCAGGGAGATTTTTTTGCTGATAAATTCAAAACAAAAAGTTGGCAAGGAATATTCTCATGCGGCTAAAAAAACGCTTTTGAGACAAATAGAACCACGAATTCAGATTTACAAGAGAATTTTGCCTAATGAAGGTCTGTTCATGTTTTGGCTTGATCTAGCAAGCAGCCATTTGAGCAAAGGGACGTGTTACAATGGTATAAAGATAAAAGTGTAAAATTCGGAACACTTGAATCCACCAAATTGACACCAGCTTCATCCAACAGCAAGATATTGAGACTAAGGACATTCGACGGATGAAGGATTACTGGTCAAAACAATTGCTGAGGCAGCTGTGCGTAAGTGGATTGGCAATATCAACAGTAGATTCCGAGAATTCATTCGTACAGACGACTATTGATTATTTGCCTATTTTGTATGATTAATTCAGTTTTAACCTCTGTTTGATTTATAGAATATGTATGATTTTTAATAATGGAATAAAACACACACGTCGTGGAAAGTGCCCCCCTTTATAAATGAACTAAGCTTTTAAGAACTTATTGATAGGATTTCTTTGGATTCTCATGGATGTTTGATGAATCTTAAAAAACTGATAATTTAATTTCGAGATTTTTTTTTGATAATTGATTTCGAATATTTTAGGTATGAATCTTCTAATGTAAGCTTTATGTCCAGGCCGTCCTTTATGAATAAGAAAAATCTCCCAAGGTATAAAGCCTGCAGATTTTATTCCTTAAAGCTATTAGATGTTTGTTCATTCAATGAAGCAGTCACTAAAACCCCTAAGATCCGTTGCTCGATTTAAACTCTCTCCTTCGCATCGATATCGTTCGCTATTTCTCTTCTCCCAAATGACTGATTGTACTAAATTGCATTCAGTTTATGGTCATTAATTTACATGATTCAGGAGCAAAAACACTACAACAAAACAATCAATCCGATAGCCGCCCGAGGAGTCGATCGCGCACCGTTTGATCGTCGATCGGGCGGAAAACCCCTGTGTGTACTGTGTGAGGGAAAATATCAACTCACCCGCCTTATCCCGGTGTTTATCGTGTCCGTTAGTTTGTAACCCACCCCTTGGACCCGGCTGGCCGATGGCTGTGAAGGGGTTGGGTTGAAACCCCCGTCCCTGTAGGGGCAAGAGATTAGCGAGGATGAGTCGGATGGTTTTTGTTCTCGTTGGTGCAGTTCTCTTTCTCGAATCCGTTTCGAACAAGTTTCGGTATCGCTGGGTAGGAAATGGAGCCTCCCCTGATACAAATTATAGACTAATTAAGAACACGGGCGGCACACCAGAGAGCGCTGACCACTGCACTGGTGACGGTGCCTGCTTGTACACAGAGTACAAATCACAAAGGTTTGATGAAGATGGCGCTAAGACGTTGGCACGGCATCCACAAACAAACATGAATTGAGTGGCGGGTGTGTCGGAACAGGGAGATCGGAGCGGATGTGTTCCAGTGGGCGGTACAGCAAGAAGACAATGTTATGTTCTGACATTACGGCGGAGGCGGCCTACCCCTTTTTTTCTGCGCTGTATTTGTGTATGTTTATGCTGAGTTCGTGTGAACAAGGCGCTGCGGCATCGGTGAATACTGGTCGGTGAAATGAATACGCCGCCGCCGTTGATCGTTGGTCAGCAATTGAATGTTTGCAGCGGTATGCAATTATGTTGCGCTACTGCACCGCACCGGTGTCTTAATTAAATGGTATTGCGGGGGCGCGAGCGTGTATGGGGGGTGAGCTTGAAGGGGGTTGTCTAGGATTTACCGCTATCCCTGAGTGAGGGGTGAGAAGAATTAAAATATTAAAAGGAACCGTCAGAACGCAGATAAGAAAATGAAGTTGGTTGTTGTTTTGTTTTTGCGGTTTAAAGTTTAAAGTTTATTGTACTTTTATTGCTCGATTCCGCTATGGGTGATATAAGTCAAAGAAGCTACTTATGGCAGGATGAAAGTCCTCCAGCTAGCAATAAGGCCGGTCTGTTTCTAATGAATAAAAAAAGTGTCCAGTTAGGAACAAATAAGATGCTTCCGATGCTACGTGGAGATTGGCTTAACGACCAACACGGTTGTGCGACCAAACAATCGCTTTCTAGGTTGAAATTGTCCCGAAATGCAAAGAAACTCTTGTTTTTTTTTATTAACAGTCTGTTCATGCCGGCCATCTAATTGCTAACTTAACATAGACATACCACCTAATAAGTAAGTTAGTACGAAATACGAACTCCAGTTCTGCCGTATGAAGACCAACGCGTCTTTTATCTCTACTACCAGGGAACTCTTCTGATAGATCACACCACGTCATTAAGCCATCAACAATTGTTTGCGAAGTAGGCGGCCACCAGGGGCTTCGAATCCGTGGGAACTCGTCGGTCAGAAAACGCCGTAGTAGCAGCGTAGTATAAGCGTCTTCATATAAAAATCATCATATAAGCGGCCTCATGCAAGGGTCCTCGTTAAAGGGGCCACGTCTGAAGAGTGTCGTTGGGAGCTGCTCGTGACGTATCGCTCAGGCCCCCGGTCACACGCTGTAAAATATCCCTGCCCGTCTCATTACAAACACTGGATCTCATTTTTAAGGGTGATCCTTGAGCATGAGCACTCGCGCATTCCTGATCGATCAAATCTCTAGCTGCTAGGCGCCAGGTCTCCAAGGCGCTTGATCCACCAATGGAAATGTGAATATTACCAACAATTATTGGTTGCATTTAAAGTGCATTTTAGCTTAATATTTTTTTTTAATCTATTTTAACTCCTTTGAACCGAAATTTATCAAAAATAAATATAGCAAAATGTAAATAATGAACTCTTTTAGAGAATTGTCAGTATAACGACGCGCTGGGACTGTTTGAAACAAATTCATCTTAAACGTTTTAAGTGTTATGCTTTAAGTGGCAAATTGTTCAGAAATGATTCACGTGCATCAGTTTTCCATGCGCGTGTTGAAAGATGCTAGCTGCTTAATATCCCTCAACGCACAGTGACCACCGGTAGAGCATTACCACCCAGAATCCTCAAAGAAGCATCGCCTCTTAATTCGGAATGACTCGTTAAGATGTGCTCTCCTATCTTGAGCTTGGTTGATGGGCTGCAACATTAATTACTGCCAGCCGTGAGGTCTCGCAGCTCTCCACACGTTACACAAGGTGTGGGTTCTACGGAAAACACCTTCCCCCAGGACTGTTCCCGATGACTCATGCGAGCATCAAATCACAATCCAGTGGAATGTAAAAGGGCAACCGTTTAGGTCCCTCGTAATCTAAATGGCATTCTTGTGGAAGCTGCTATTTGGAGGAGTTTCCCACCTTTCGGTGGCCAAGGGTATTGTTGGTGGCCAATTCGGTTGGCCTGTTCCCATTTGTATCCCTTGCATTAGCTTCAACACGATCGGAGAGATAAAGCGCGTGATAGAGACAGATCGGGACTGTTTGTTTGTAGTCCAACGGCTACCGGTTTTCGGTGTGCGTGTAGGGCCTCATCTGCAGATGACTCCTTTTTTGTTGTGTCTCGAATGTGCACATTCCACATTGAGAAAAAGGATAAACAAACCAACACATCCGTCGTTGTCGTCGTCGTCGTTGTAGGATGATCTAAGACGCCGGTGTAATGGAAGTGGCCTGTTGTGTCGACTGCCTCCCTTGGAGGCAAGGATTGATTTGTAGCGAAAGGTTCGAGAAGAAAATCATTGCATCGAAATAGGTTGATATCTGATATTTTGCTTTCGCTTTGGCCGGCTCCTGGTTTTAGGTCGGAAGAAGTCCTTCCATCCTTAAAGTGCGGAAAGCTGGCAAAGAAGCTGGGAACATGATTTCGAAATAAATCTCCTATTACGACGGGATGTCGTTATTTCTATTCTCTCTCCGTCCGAATGTGACCTTCTTTGTGTGTGCCGTAATGAAGATGTTTCTGTTATCAGATCGAAGAAATGCAACGAGCGGAAAGCGGGATTTTGCTTTCGTTCGACAAGACTCACCCGAACATCGGGTTGGATTTTTTTTCTGTTGATGTTACTTCTTCGAGCGAAAGGTTTGTAACGAGGACAGTTGGTTCCGATTACACGGGAATAGATTGTAGGGGATTGAGAGTTTGGGTGGGTGCAATACATGTTTTGCAGACTTTGAGGTTAGAATGTTGCTGTGTTTTTGTGAGTGGTTTGATGATGTGAAAAGGTTCGTCGAATTTGAAATAGGATGTGTCTTTTTACTGTTTGTTTTATTAAAGGTGAAAGGAATTCGTTGTTTTTTTTTGTAAATAGGCCGAAAGTGGTTTAACAGATGCGGCGTTAGGCAAAGGGCTGTGAAGAACACCAATTTGGAAAATAGTTAAACTATTTTTGGAGAAAATATCCTTTTCTTCCTCTTTATCTCTATCATCTGGTGTGATCTTGGATTTGTCATTGCTATTTTCCTCGAACTTTGTGCGGAAAGCTCTATAATAAGGTCTACAATGATTCTTGGACTCCAAATCCTCTCAGAATCATGACTAGATTCTTCATGATAGAAGCTTGTGTCCAACTCCGCACACCAGAAGATCATTTTCATCTACAGGCCTCATAGTGTGAGTTCGGTTCATAGTTCAAATGTTACGGTCTAACTCTCAGCGTCGACTAATGAGTCACAATTACCTTGAGTCGGTCGCGAGCCCTAAAGTACCTCACTTCTGTTTTAAACGGACTGATCTTCGAGCTATGATGACCTCATTTGGCGAGAGCCTTGGTGCGTTTTGAATCCATCCAACGATGGGCTACGCGCTTCGACTTCCGTGCTTGGGATCGATCTGTGGAGTGCAGAACTAGGTGTTTGCTTCCCGGGCTATCACCCTTACACGACCAACATACAACATGTTAGACTAGCCTTCTTCGCTGGTCTCCTTAATAGCACCATAAATTGTCCGAGGCGACTTACGTTGGTGTTTCGGTGACGCTCCGGTCCCGGAAAATGCTCACAATCCTAGAGGCCCCTGACCACCTTTGGTTCTCGTAACCCATTAGTTTGCATATCTCACCTTTTCTACTAAGCCGGTGGGGCGTTTGTACGCGACTTGTACAGACTCTGAGAGCATCTAGACAAAACTAATTGAATCACCCCGAACGTCCTCGTCCATATTGCGTTTTAAATTATATTTAATGTAAATTTAATTAAAATTGTCATGTAGACCACTGTGCCTATGACTTACTTACCAATAAAATCCATGGATCAAATGGGCCAAATCATAAGAAAAATCCACAAACAATTCGATCTCCAGTGCGAAAAAGTTCAATGATCGATAAAATACCTTCATCTCTATTCAGTAAACAAAGCATGTAATCGCACCAAGCAACTTGATATCTAACAGATTCCTTCCTTCCTTTGACGTATAAAAAGACGCTGCAAATCCATCGCCATAAAACCACGGTGTGATAAAGATATCACCAATCGGGAAGCACTTCTGGAACCGTGGAGGAAACGCATGCGTAGGATATGTAAATGAGCAATATGCTTAGCAGGGCTGCTACGATTATGGCTGACCACGGCGAAACACTAAACTTTCCGGCAGCGGATGAAGAACAGAAGACAGACGAAGGCAACAGGCACGAGCGATTCGGGAACAGAGTTGTTCGAAAAGGGAACGAGAGACACAAGCCGCACAAGGGAAACAGGCAATCCGGCACGCGGAATTGGGCTCAAAATCACCACGCACCACGTGAAGGCGATCATAACGGACGATGGTGCCCGCGCTTTAGGGTGCACCCGGTTGGAAGGAAATTAACTTGTAGCTTATAAACAGATAAAAATATTTAGATAAAATGTCGGCATCAACGGAACGGATCGAGGGCGACGGGTCGGTTTGGTAGTCAAATCGGCCTCATCGTCGTCGTCGGAAACCATAATCTAATCGGAATAGATGGAAATTGAAAACAAAACAACCCTTTTCGCTGGGCGATATGTTTGGGGAGCAGGCGTGGAATAGAAACCAACGGTGAACGGTAACCGCCAAATCGAATTCCTCATCTGTCTCTCCAAGGACCGGTTGATGGAGCTATGGATTGAAAAGTTTTTAGAATAGAAAAAAAGCGATGACAGATTATTTTTACGAAATTTCTGCAAGAATTGAAGCTTCGGTAGAGAGATTTGAATAGACAAGCTATTATTTAATCCTGAGTTCATTAAAAAAATGATTTGCCATGAAAATTTCATATCGATCTTCTTGCCTTCGTCTGGAAAACATTTCGCGGATAGTTCCAACACGGATAACAAATCACGGAGACCTATCTAACAGGAGATCCCAGTCCCGGAAGATTCTTAAAAATCTCCTTTTCGTTTCTCGCACAGAATTTGATGTCGGCAGGAACCTTTGGAAGATACCGTGACTGACCGACCGTCACACATCTTCCTCGCGTCTCCTCAAAACAGCAACCGATTGAGCTGTTTCGGGAGCACCCAACCTGGATCGGATGGCAGCCGAACCGGAGCAGCGGAGGGCAATCGGTTGCTCTGTTGTCGGCTTAAGCCTGCGCATGATTTATCCGAACCAGCAATACCTTCGCCGTACAAAATGCGGCACACAGCGGGAGCGTCCGACGGGTTTTGATGCCTTCCGATGCTGCACACCTCCAGCCATGACGTTCTCCTCCATTCCGTTGGTGCGCCGTGTTTTTTTTTTTGGTTTACGGTGTACTTCAAGATGCGTCGTGCGGGAGTGGGGCAGAATCGTTTGAAGCGAGGGGTTTAGTTTGAAGGTAAACTTTCATCGCGCGAGGTGATCAAATAACGCTCACGAAATCAGCATCAACTTCCAGATTAATAAACGTCACCCGTCAGCCGGCACGTTTTACGCACTCCAACCAGCTGCTGGCGGTGGTTGAGTGGCTGTGAAGGTGTATGGAATCGGGAAAAAGGGGGGGAGGGAGGGGGGGCAGAGTTTGGTTGAAGTTGGGGGGAAAGAGAATGGGGGGAATGCTACCGGGAAAAGCTATAATATGGTATTTCAGCGTGGAGGATGATTGCGTGATTGGCCATAAAATGAAGAAATTGTGAAGCGTGATTGGAACATTGGAAGGACGGAGAAAAACATTTAAATAAATATGAAACTGGGAGAGAAGATGCAATAAAGTTTCAATAAGTGAAGATTGCGAAGAAAGCTATGTTTTTGGAGGAAGAAGAAAGAAAATAAAAGTAGAATCATTAATATAATACTTCATGCAAATGAAGGGCAACAAGATGTTTTAGTCAATGTCACTTACAGTGAGGGACATCTGAATAAAGAACCTTACTATTTAAAATCATAAATTTGAACTGACGAATCTGATATTCGATCGACTTAGTTTTGTTTTGTTAAATGAACTTTAATATGTCAGAAGCACAGCTCTTTATTTTGATAAATCGAAAAATCGAAAAATTTTGATAAAATTACGATAAAACGTAATTTATCTTAAAATAATACTTTTCGTCAAACATAAAATTCGAACAATTTTTTATGATTTTTTTAAATGATTTAAATTTGTTTTGACGGATCAACATGTAGACGAACAGCGCTTTTGCTATGTGCTTTGAAGAGTAGGACAGCAAGACAGAGTACAGTGTTGTGAGTGACGTGAAGTAAGTGAGGAAAAAAGAACCCTTCCATGGTGAGTTTCCTGAAAATGAAAATTTTCAGTTGAAAAAATTTATCATCTCACGTGACCAGGATTTGGTCATCTTTAATGAAAACAAAGTTGATATAAAATGTTAAAATATTGAGGATGCTTCCATCAAAATTTCGGTTTGATTAAACTTAGTTGAAATAGCAAAACGATAAGGCCGTTCTACTAGAACAAACAAAAAGAAAGTCTTATTCTATTGTCAAACACTGTATATATTTTGAAGCAGCAGATTTTTGAAAAATATCCTTTAAGAAAATCGGACCACAAGAATTCACCTGAGTTGCACCTGTGGTGCAAATATTTTCATGCTTTTCAACAATTAGGAGCCATAATTTATCTGAACTTCATATATTGACGGAGCTTCAAGACACTTCTTGATCCATTAGGTCCATCCATTTTTTTCATATCACACAACAAAAGAAATAAATGTTTCTATCAATCATCGCGATCGCGATCAACATTGATCTTCTCTTGTTGTGCTTTTCTTTCTGCCGCCTGATAGGAAACTTTTACTGTCAATGAAAGCATCTGCATGCATAGGACATGTGTTGAAAATTGATTTCCATTGTAAGCAGTATTTATAACCATCATTGCTATTAATTGTATTTTTTTAATGCTTTACAATCGATTGAAAGGAATGATAAAAGTTTAATTGTCTTACGCTCACATTTAATCCATCACAGCCCGGACACACGGTTTGAAATGACCGTTACAAATGTATGACAGCCGGCCAGCTTGACCGAAAATTACCTTCATTTGTTTGTATTTTTCCTCTGCTGATCTCGCACTGTCCGAAGCAGGGGTTTGGTTATGGCGACTTGCCGTTGAAATGGCACGCAATCATGCATCGGTCACTTTGATTGCACCGGCCGTTGAATGGCAATGTTGTTGCAACGGGGTGGTAATTTCAAACAATTTCTATGCATCATAAACAATCAACTCCACCGTGGCGGTTGCGCTTTTGTCGCTTGCCTGTGCTGGTGTCCCGGTTGCGGTTTTTATCCACCGCGGACTTACTTAAGCCAATGTTAAGGTGCCTGTTGTTGTCGTTGCTTTCTTTGGCGCGGTTTTTTTTCTCTGTTCACTGTCCACAAAACACTCAATCGGATGCATTCTGGAGCTGGGGAATGCAATCCTGAGAAGCTTTTTATTAGACTCAGCTGTGAAAAATATTAATCGCACCTTCGCTGCAACCTTCGACTTTGAGCCCAACGATCATGAAGGATGTTGATCAATGCTGCCGGGCCTTGTTGTGGCAAAACATGCCACGGGAGGTGAGAACTTGGTCGGTTGGTCGGTCGGGGAACGGTCAATGGAGCGCACCCCAACCAGAGCTTCACCGCGAAGTTTTGAAAGGATGGAATAAATTAATCCATTTCCTTAATGCAGCCAGCCCCGGCATCGCAATCGATTGCGGCACCTACTAAGATATTCTGGTGCTCGTGTCGAATGGCGCAAAAACCGCAGAAAAGCACCTCACCCCAACTCGTCTCTTTGCAGCAATATTTGAATTCTGAAAACTTAATCGTTTGAAGGTACGTAAGAGGAAAGGAATGGAAAAAGGTGACGCTGTAATGATTTGCACCAATTTCACCAACAAAGATATTGACGAAAAAGAAAAGAAGTAATACATAAACATCCAGCCCCGATATGATATCTTTGTTTGGTTGCTGCGCATCTCCACTGGTGCTTCCGCGTTTTTCGGTCTCACAGGCTCACCAGATTATCTGAAGCCGCAGTTTTGTTTCAAACGTAATCGGATGCATCGCTTCAGCTGCAAACTGCAAAACTTCCAAACGATTAGCAAAGGGTAAACGGTGCCGGGACGTGAGCCGGAGTCGTGCAGCATAAATGCAATCAACATCATCAACAATGGCAACAACATTTATAAGACCGTTTCCCCTTTTCCGTCTTCGGTCTTCTCCACCGATTTCTGGATGGCCGTGACTTCCAACGAGTCACATCTCATCTGCATCCAGCCGTTTGCGGCTGCATTAACTTTAATCGTCTCATCGTCGTTTAAGCGAGCGAGCGGCTCGCTGATGAAGAAGTGTCCGCGGTGCTTCCCGACTTTTTTTCCGTTCCGCGGTTACAGTTGATTGAAGGAAGGAATAATAAAAACAGAGCGAGAGAGCTTCTGCCCGCGGGTTCCCAGCGTCGAGGTGCCATCGGGTGCAATTCGCAACAGGTAGCAACTTTCTTGAGGAGGTCCGCGCTGACGCTTGATTATAATTGCAATTTTATTATTAAAACATTTCAATTCTGGCTACCTTTATTCGCCCGGAGGAGGTTACAGTTCTGGGGGGGGGTTGAGGCTTCTGAAGTAAAAAACAACTATATTTTATATCAATTTGCCACATAGCCGATACGAATCGGCCGGATCAGCTGATGGGGTGCCGTTGGAGTGGTGCTTCGAATTATGAACAGCGTATGACTGCTGCACTGCTGAGGATAAGGAACGCACGGTCAGGAAGGGGTTTGGAAGGGTGGAGAGGAATAGTGTATTGAGTTACACAAACGTACCTCTTAATTTGTAGCAAAATTTCTGATGTTACGAGCGTGATCGTGAAAAGCTGTCGAACGGTTGTCGATCGAGAAACGGGGTGGCACGGTGCTGATGTTGGCGCTGGTGTTGGAAGGATTAAATCGAGGAATGGTTCCAGTTTTGTTATGCATGCAGCGTGTATGTATTGCTGTTGGATAGTAGTAAAGCTAAATGAGTCTTTGGCGGCTGAGGTAATGGAGGCTAGTGATCATAATTATGATGCCTACAAGGTGCATCGAAAAGTGTTTGGATTAGATAAAAATAAATATTTGTTTAACTTATAAGAATAATTTTTAATAAACTCAAACAGCTTAGATGTTAAATTGAAATATAATTTATATTTAAAGATCTACTTTTTTAACTATTTTGATGTACTTATTCAATTATTTTTGCTCATATACTATGATAACGCAAATAGTTTATATCTAATATTTTAATATTTTTCTAGTTTCAATACTTTTTGTATAATATTTTAAATATTGATTTCAATTTGTTCTCATTCAAACAATATTTTTGAGTCAAATATTGACTACTCCGTGCTTATTAGTTAGATCAAAATATAGTTTTTGAAGAGCCTCTTAGCCGCGATCGAGAGGAAGATGCTTAGAAGGGCCCCGTATGTGTGGAAGGACAATGGAGGAGCCGCTACAATGACGAGCTCTACGAACTGTACGATGATCTCACCTTCGTGCAGCAAATTAGACTCACCAGGCTCTGGTGGGCTGGTCACGTCATGAGAATGATTTCTGATGATCCAGCGAAGCGGTTGTAGCTCCTGATAAGTAAGTAATTTTTTTGCAGATAAACGGGCGTTTAACTTGGTAAAAGCAGTTATAGTTTTTTTTAAAACAATGTGTTTTTCTTAATCTTAATATTGATTTCCAACTCTAAAATATTTCAGCAAACGATTAGAATTGATTTTCAATAAATCATTTCAACGAAAGGTAACCCATAACAGCAAAACAAGTTAACCACGAACAAGGGAACACTAAAAGCGATGCTATAAACCCGAAATGATGGAAAAATCGCACTTCACTACCAAACGATCGATCGAACGACCGAGCCCGAGCATGGAATGTGGATTCGTCAAAAAAGGGGTTGGAATTTTTATACCATTTTATTGTTATTTATTTTATGTAAATCGAAATAAATTTTCACTCCACCAGTCGCCGAGAGCCTGATATGACGCCTGACGGTTGCGTGGTTTGTGCGGCTTCCGTTTGTGTGTTGTGCTGGGCTCGCCTCAGCAGACTGGTCAGGCTCAGGCAAAAGGATTCATTCAAAAGGATTAAAGTCACGAGAAGAGAAAGAAGCAATCCACAACCAAAGCAGCGCAAAAATTGAAGTCGCGATCAGTCGTCAGATCGTTTCGGTGCTAATAAAAATTGTTGTAAATGGAGTTTTTTCGATTGCCGAGCGATCGATGGCTTGATTTGTTTTTATGATACTCCCCAGTCTTGGGGGTGCCTAAAGCGTGCGCGTATCGTTGGGTGCTGCGGGGTTGTTGTGTGGCATGTGCGATTATACCCGTTGGATTTTCCGCACTCCGACGCGCTGCGTGTTCGCGTCTCAGCTCGGGTTGTATTTTCTGCTCACCCCAGTATAGTGGGCTGAAAAGTATTGGAAGGTTTTACGATCGCGCCCGGCGCATTATTGGTTGCTTGTTATTATTTTGACATCGTATGGGTGAAAATTTATGAGCATCTAGGCCCGTGTTGACTGCAATCGAAATTGGCTGCTGAATTACTTTGTAGCAGGCTTTACTCCCTCCCGGCTCCCCAGTCTGGCATTCGATTGAGCATTGATTGGAGCACCATACTGGGGTGGAGGATTAAGCTGGTACGCATCAGTAGAGCGCTCACTGATTGAGATCTCGGCAACGGATTTATGACTTTATTTGCCAACCGACCTGTCAGCGTCAGCTCCGGGGTAATGGGAAGCCAGTTAGCTGGATTGGGCGCGATAGATAGAACGGTTAAAGCGAAGCGAAATAGCAGCAGCGAATATTTGGGAAAATGAAAGCGAACTAGCGGTTCGCGTTTGGGGCCGCGGTCGTGTTTGCGTGGCTGTGTCATTAACGGATGGAATTTGGAACGGTGACTGTAAAATAATGTGTAATTCAACGAAAACTTCGATAATGGAGTTTTATTGTAGAGCATTGGGTGTAGTTTGGGGTGTGTTGAGGTAATATGCGTCGGATTAGTGAAAAAAAATAACAAAATGAAGAATTTAACACTGACAATTAAGGGAAGAAATTAACTCTAAACACAGCTCTGGAAGGTAAGCGGGGCACGATTTTTTTACTCGTTCTCTCGAATTTCTTCGAAAAAATCGACGTAATCGAAATGATATCTGAGAACCACCGACCTGAAATAGAGGCTCAACTGACCTCATATGTGTCAAATTCGGATCAATGTGACGAAGACAATTTATTTGCTTGCCAGATTCTCTAACAGAGACTGGAACTAGAGTATGCATTGGTAGTTTATAATCTCGAAGTAGTAGAGTTCTCCTTAATTTGTGCGATCGTAATTTCAGTTTACAGTTGAGCCAAATTCGAAAGGGTATTGTTTACGGGTAACGTGTTTAATACGGGTTCCATAAACTCCTGCAACAAACGAAATCGTCGTCCTCTTTGGACAGTTCAGATATCCTGATGGAAGTCAGAGCTGTAAATCTCGCGCCAGACAGACGTCTCGTCATATATTCGTTACGAAGTATAGAGCCATGGTTAGAGAAATGCGGCTCTAGAGTCCAGTGTCCAGGGTCTATACCAAGTTTCCTGGCAATGGATTGGTAACCTAATAATAAATAGCTATGACGTCCTCAAGTCTGCATCGATGGAAACAACACCCAGAAATAATACATTTAAAATGCTTTTTTTGTTGAAATCGTGATACCTTCTAGTGAATATTTGTATGAACACGTAGTTTGGCATTAAGATCTATGTTAATTGCATATTTAAGTCTAACTAACTCTTGATACGTGCTGTCCAGTGATGAAGTGATTGCGATCTTTAACTTTGCAGGAACGGGTATCGAATCCCTTTTATACCGCTCGTATGATCTAATTACTAACTATCCGGCGATTTGGTTTAAATATTCTGGTGGGTATGGTCGGCCGATCGTTAATCTAGTGCATATCTAAGCATTGTAAATTTCTAAAAATCCTTAGGTCTTATGTTGTTCAGCAGTCGCTGGTTACGAAAAAACTACTATCAAATGCCCGTCCTCTTAGTCACGTCTTAGGCAGAAATGTTCATCAGGCTACGGATCCGGTCATTCGAATCACGGTCCGGTGGTAGAGGCAACAGCTGCGCCGATCGTCATACGGCAGGGCCGGGGCTCAAATCTCATCTGGGCCGTTCCACCATAGTGAGCAATGACTTTTCAACTACGTTACGTGCCTGCGGATAAATTAAGTCATGGAGACCAAAACTGGTAGGCCAAGACATCCCAGAGGTAAAATTGCCAAATAAGAAAGGCTCATTTCATAGCTTATCTTCATAGCTATAGCTTAATTGACCAGAGCGTATGATGTACTAGCTTACCTCTGTAGCTGTTAGTTAACTTGTGTGAAATAAGGATTGTTATCTCTTCATAGCCATAGATTTACCTCTCTATAAACAGTCTAGAATTTTTCGGAGTCTCATTGAAGACACTTGCCGGTCAAAGATATTAATCCATTTAGTTAAACTTTAAATGCAAATTGCTGATGTTACATGCCGATTTGTGGTTGTGGATATGTTTAAAAATTTATTTGTTTAATATTTTGTACACAAATATTTTATTTCACATTAAGTACGCCCTGGTCACCACTTTCACAAGTTACGAAGGCCTGAAAAAAAAAAAAAAATTCAGCCAGAGTCTACTCAAGTTCCCACCACCTGAGTATGTCCTCAAATTCAAGTTGCTCATAATTGTATACTTGTAAGTAAATAAATTAAACAGTCTTTGCAATTAAGACATAACTTTCCTGCACACTGCCGCTTCACGACCACTTCATCAACACCGGTAGAGTTTGGGGCGCACGTACTTCTCCACAAGCCCGGACGGGTGCGGGTAACGATATTTTTTCAAATATGCTATAATTCATGCACTTGTCATCATAATCCACACGATTCCGTCTCGTGCTGTGTCGTTCGCTCTCTGGAGTCGTTTTTCGTATTTTTTGTCTGTTGTTGTTGTAAAGGGTTTCCCTTAATCTCTCCACTCCGACAACAGATGGAGCATGGAGTTTGCGTGTTTCTGCTAAAATATTGATCACCGGTCGGTGTACGGGAGGGGGGGGGGGGGGGGGTTGGTAGCATAGGGGGGAAAGGGATAAACTCCACGGGAACGAAACAATTTTCACCAACCGGCTAACCTGCGGATTGTTGGCGGCAAACTGAGTTGAACTTTGAATGCTGTATGCGTGGTAGGAACGGAAAAAGGGCAGCGGTTTAGACTACCTGTGTGACCACCGTTGAAAGGTGCGCTTCCCGTGTTGAGTGTGGATCGGTGCAGTGACTTCGTGAATGCGCAAGCGACGAACCCTCGCCACCGACCGAACCGTGGGGATAATGAAAACTCATTAAAACGATTTATCAGCGGAGCAGAGGAGTGCAGCCAAGGGATTTAGTTGTTGTTGTGGTTGCTGAAGCGGGTGCCAGCCTTCTTTCCGTCGAGCCGTGCGTTGGTGAGAGTTGGTAAGCATAAATAATAAAATCCAATCAAATCAAACTACACACATGTGGTGTAAATTTGCGTGTAAACATTTAAATTATCTTGTTTCGAGTTTTCTCTCCCTCTTTCTCTCTCTTTCTCAGTCAACTGTCCAGTTTGCGTACTTCCTACGGTAGAACGTTGCGTCGGTTACCGTGTATTCCGGTACTAACCATGCCTTCTGAACGGAAGAGCTTTTTAAACGATAAACAGCTTTCTGTTTTGCATATGCGCGTCCGTCGTAGTGCCATTGTTATTTATATGTTGGTCCGATTGGAAGTAAATAAAACCGGCAGTCGAATAGTGAGGTAGGGGCACGGAGGATCGATGAAGGTCTCCCCGCTCGGAATGGGAGAAAGATGAGCTGTCAACGCGGGCGAATGTGTCGAAGAAGGTTTGTTTCGGTGGCTGATTGGGATCCCGGGTTAATTCCAGCGCGAGAATGCAATTACTTGCAGCGGCCCGCGTGCGTGCAGCTGAGCTTTTTCATCTCTGCCACCGTTATTAACCTCCGCACGATAGAAACACACCGTTAAGTAGCTAGCTTTCGCCCATGAGATGAGTGTGTGTATGTGTTTGTGGCTAATGAATAAAATATGGCTGGGTAAAAGGCGCCGTAGCTGCCACTGGATCGTGATTTACATCGATCGTTTTTCTTGCAGGCAACTGTAACGAATCGGCGGCGTGCGGCGTGATGAGTAATGCGCTAAATTTAGCAAACGTCTCAAAGCTTTAGCGATGGATCGATAAATACATGAGTTTATTATATTTAGAGACACAGTGTTAACAGACTTCTTAAGGTTTGTACTCAAGGTGGCAATATACAGAATGTTGTCGAACAGTGCAGAAGCTTCTCATCCCTTTTTTCAGCGGAGTGTGATCGTTACCGACCGACAAAAGAGCATCCTTTAAAAGTAGGTCACTTTATCCTTTATCGGAGATCAGTTGGGTCTTGATACTTCTTATTCGTATGCAACGATCCACAACGGGTAGAGATCCTTATGATCGTGCCATTTTGAAGGCCATTTGTCCCAAAATTCGCGGTTGGCTTGTGGTGATCTGTTGTCGAATGCGTTCTATGTGCTCTGGTGTAAGTTACTTAAATAGATCTTACCGAATGTTTTGCCGTGTGCAAAAACAGTAGCCGTGTACAATGGTTCAAGAAAACAACCCCCAAAATCTTAAAATATCGTATTTTCTTTCGCATTCGTCGAGGTTTATTCAGGTGCGATTGAGATCTAGTGAAAAGACAGAAATTAGATGTAGGCCGTTTGGGACTAAATTGCACACCTCAGTGATATCGAACAGTGGCAAGCGTAGAAACATATATCCTTTCCGTAGCACCCACATCGCAGCAAGAAAGATGATCCTTTCCGTTTGATCTTTCGCTACTGATGGCGTCCGATCAGAAGGACGTGTACAATAAAACGGAGTAGCTTCATACGATCGATATTGCAACACATTCGTTCCAGTCGGCAGCACTCGAAAAGAAGCAAGGATTGTGGATTCACTTTCGCACTCTGAACCCGTTGTCCTTTTAAGGGTTTGTTGTTTTTGGGGCAGCTTTTTCGGTTTTGTCTGAGCTACCCGCTTTCCATGGATCGATTGAAACGGTTCTGGTGGTTTGGAAAGACACGCAGCGATGAACAATACTCTGCTCCGTCTGAGTCGAGTAACGCTGTTCTTTTTCCAGGATGTATAGAAAAAAACGATCACACCAATCCGTCGGGCGATCGCTTGCAGAGTAAGCATAGAAACCTTAATAATACAGAAACTCCATTCGCGAGGCGCCTTACGATGAGCTTTAGCGCAAAGAGTTTCTTACCATGCGTGTGATCTTTTGAGTGCATCCTTTCTGGCGCATGAGAACGAATAAAAAAAGTAGGAATAAACCAACACGCTTCCTTCCATTACAAGCAGCGAGGCCTCCGGGCGATTGAAAAGGGTAGCCAACGAGCATGCACACTCGCACCAAAAAATTAAACGATCCCGCCTCTCGAAAATGTTTTGTCTTGTGCGCGTTTTCCAGGGCGGCCGATGCGTACGTTTAGCTTCCACCCTTTAGCAACCAACCGACGTTGGAATGGAAAAACAAAAAAAAAAAACATATTTCTTATCACGTCGTTTGTTTCAATTTAATTTTGCCGACGGCATGGGCGTTCTGCTCGTTCGCCTCCTGTGTTTTTGCTCTTGTTAAAGGCACTAAACTAGCAGTTTGGTTGTTGGTGTTTGTTTTGTAGCTTTGTTTGTCTGCCACGGAAGCGGAACGTGCCATCGATGTTTGGCCCGACGGAGTAACCAAAATGGACAGCATCCGGGCATCTGTTTTCCGCTTCTGTCCTCGGGGCAGAAATCCATCATCCTGCATATGGATAGCGATGGCGTTGTGGTTGCGAAGCGGTTAATTTGAAAGGAGAAATTACGCAAAAAAATGGTTGAAAGTAGAACGGTGTTTTACGTTGTTTCAATAACATTTAAATATGATTATCTTTTTGTAATAGAAATATGACGATATTTTCATAAAATTTTGTTGATTAAATCAGCAGTAAGGATTGAAGCGATGCTAAATAATTTTGGGTTAGAAACATAATTTGAACTAATGTAGAAAATGATTTGCTTATAGAAACAGGATCTTAAAAAATAAGCCTAAGCATAAGCTGATAGAATAGATTTTATCGATTAATAAAGAAATTGTGCTGATGGAAAGAAAACCTTGGGTTGAGATTAGTGAGCCGCAACACAAGATCATGGTCGATGTTCTACTTAGGCTACATTTTTATCTCAAGGCATTAAACGTCAGACGGTGTTCTATTCTTCATTCTTAGTATAGTATACCTTTAACAATCTACTTTGTACAAATCTAACGTATATTTTTTAATCCTAATATGCGGTCCAAACCTTTTATGGTATCTTTGATATAGTATTTATGGAAGGCCAAAGATCACAATGCTGAGCTCTATAAAACATGGCAGTTGAAGGGTTCAAATAACATCTAGTAGCAGTAAGTAATTCATTAACAAAATATTACTAAATAACTAACTAACTTACTTACTTGGGGTCCGGTGGCAGAGGCAAAAACGGCGCCGGACGTTATACGGCAGGATTGGGTTTCAAATCTCATCTCGACCGCTCTCCCATAGTGAGGACTGACTATCCAACTATGCGGTATCAATAAATCTAGTAAGCTGGCAAAAAGCAGTTATGACCTTAAGAGGTTAATCAAGAATCGATCTGCTTCAGAAGTCCTCGATTGCGCTCTAAGTGTAGCACCTTTGCCTGTTAATTCAATAACTCAAACTTTGTAATGGGCACATCAACGTCATCTTCTTCTTTTATAATAAAATCTTGAGATGTCTTGGCCTCCCATTTGTGGCTTCCTATACTTTTTTTTTTTATTCATAAAGAACGGCCTGGCCGTATTGCTTAAAGCTAAATTACAAAAATAAGTACAATTCACGCTGGTTTGGAAACATTTCCTTCTCCAAACCGTGAAAGGGCACCTTATCCCGGGTGAGCTCGGTTGGGGCTTCCTATACTTCTTGTGGTTGAATATTCTGTCCTGTGAGCGGGTGAAAGATCCGGATGGGATTCTACGCATAGATTTACCG
Source organism: Anopheles stephensi (assembly GCF_013141755.1). Taxonomy (NCBI): domain Eukaryota; kingdom Metazoa; phylum Arthropoda; class Insecta; order Diptera; family Culicidae; genus Anopheles; species Anopheles stephensi. Next base: position 51,497,165 of record NC_050203.1, read on the forward strand.
TGTGTTACTAAAGGCCCATAGCACTGCCTCAAAACCACTTTTCTGTTCATGTAGAGGGCCTTCTCATGAGTAACCCACTGTAACTTCTCGTTCCTATATTGGTGTAAAACGGAGCGATCACCTTACAGCTTGTATTTTTTTGTAATCATTTATTTATGGAGGCTTTAATTCTCCAAGATTGCATTCCCCTCTTTCATCACAGCTCGTAAAGCTCATGATTGCGGCGCTTTCACTGTCCTTCCACACATACTAAGGTCCATTAGAGAACTGAGACTGTAAATGTCAATGTAAGTCTAAGCCTCGTCCTTCGTGTTTAGTGTTTTGAGTAAGAAAGTTTTATCAGGCTGTAGTATAGTCGGTCGGCTGTCAATGCCCTTAAACGTAGCTCAACAACTATGTTGTTATTAGAGCTGATGTAAGAGCAAACGCCCATCACAACTACTTCTTCTTCATCTTCTGCTCCATTTCATACATGACGATCATAGGTTACATTACCCTTGCAGATTTTTTTTTGTGTCTCCAAATCCAAAGGTTCTAGGTGATCAATCCTTTGGTAAGGTTCTGTTACATAGTAGAGCCTCAAACCAATAATGTTAATAATAACCATTAATAAGTTATAGAAGATGGTTACCCGAAGTTTCCACCTCCAAGTCGCAGATGGCCTTCTCAAGTCCCAGTTTGAAGAGAAGATAGCTACATTCTTAGTTTTCAAGTACTAATGTATATATTATCACGTTGTTTCCATTAAGAGTTCTAGATTGAATACAAAATCAGATATAGCGAATTATTTAAAGTCAGTCAAAACTGATGATAGCATTACAGCTTTTAAATCCTGCTCGTTACATAGAGGTAATATTAGTCTCAAAAAGTATTAGCTAGCGTTTTTAATATTGCAAACCAATCCTCACTTTTATCAGCTTTGAATGCTTTATTTAGCCATTTTAATCGGATGAAAGAACAGAACCTCAAACAATCTTTAAAGATATAAAATAGTTAACTTTATTACACCTCGCATAACCCTCTTTACTAATTAAGTGATACTAAGCATATCCTGTTTGGCCGGAGCTTTGCGAATTTCTTTGTGGAACAGCACAAAACAAACTCTTCGCACTAAGACCAACGACGGAAAGAACCACTTGCAGTGCGTATCTTTGCGCAAGTCCAACCAACGAGACAGCTTTACTACTATTTACGCGATATTTTTGCCTCAGACAGCAGCCGCAACCGGAGCAGTAGCAGTAAATGGTAGCTGATAAGAATGGAATATACAGTGGCATCAACAGCGTTTTTTTTAAAGCAAAGTCACCTTGTTCCAGCTGTACGCACGGCTACGTAGAGATGGAATTCAATTAATTAATTGTATTATTTATTTACCGGTAGACAACGGACACCCGGTTCTCGGACAGCGTTTCCCAAGCCAAGCTGCTGAGATAAGTGGATTATTATTTCGCTTGCGTGTGATTCTGTGTGCGCGAAACTTTAAAGCATCGACAGTCGCTTTCGTCCAGGACACAACCGCGGCTGAAGTGGCTTATCGCGGTGTTAGCAATTTCTATGCAGATGCACCCGTTGCGCTTCGTTTGATCCGTAAGGGAATTTGCGTCCCAAAGCGGCGCATCATCACTTTATATTCCTTTTGTGGGATGATGATGATGATGATAGTGATTCCTTTCGGCACCACCAATCGCTATCGAAGCGTAGACAAAGACGAAACAAAACCACATCTCTTGGGTGTGAAATTTGGTGGACTGTTTGGAGGCAACAACAACACCACACAACACCTGCCGTACCGGCGGATCGATCGACCGGTGTGATGTTGTTGTTGGTGGTTTTTATTTAATTTTTTCCTACCTCAACGTTATGCTTCTCGGGATGCGGATTAAGCCGACCGACCGACTGCACGTCCGCCGTCATCTATTGTGTGTCCCGGGAGCCATTTGTTGGGTGATCAAAAAGCATGTTGCTCTTTTGTGTGTTGCCGATCGGGATCGGGTGGACAACAATGCGATCTGGCCGGCCGGACGTTGGATGGAATAAAATGTCTTAAAAAATGACCCATTACCGGGCGGCGGTTGTATTAAACTGTAGCGATCCGGATCGAATCGGAATGGAAATGGATCGAGTGAGCACTCGCCGGCCGATTTTCTCCGGGCCCTCTGTGATCACTCACCCGCTTTCTTAGCCCATCGAGCGGTGGGCTCGTGTGGGTCAATGCGTATGTAAATGTGGACATCCATATAAACAGCTAATAACATCATCATGCTCCTCACCGAAGGAACGGTGCTCGCATTTTCGAACGCGACTCGGCTACGAGCTGGTTTTGTTTCGTTTTTTCAGCTCGCCCCATCTTTTGCCATCTTCCCGAGTCCCGAAAGGTTTGCCGAAGCTGTCAAAACGCTCACGGATCACGGTTGCTCTCTAAGTGCTTCAAGACACACGCACCAACTTTGAATGCCACCCTCTGGAGAGGGAATAAGAACGAGATAAAGGTCCAAGGTACGGCCAGAGACAGTGGAACCTGCTCTCTACCAGCTATCAACAAAACAAAAACGACCATGCGGTGAATTGAAATAAAATAAAACCATTCCGAAACCATTCCACACGTATGATCAACTCGATCGATCGCATTTTTGTTGTTTGGTGGTGGTTTCTGGTTGGACAACAACGCTGCCCCGGGTGGATGTGTTTGTTGCGGTCGGTCCGACGGTCGGTCGATCGGATGCATGTCAATGGGATCCTGCGAGAGGTGGAACATAAACTGAGAAACTGACAAAACATATTCACACAATTCATAAATTTGTTAATCCTATATCCCGTCCAGATCAGCCGATAACGGGCGGCTAAGATTGATAAAGCGCCGAGTGGAGTGGGGTGTAGTGAGGAGGGCCGGTGTACGGGTGCGGTTACCGGGGCTTAAGATAAATCCATTAAGCCTCGCTGTTAGGCCATGGTGATCGGTCCCTTTTGAGTCGATTGATATGTCGATCGCGTGTTTTGGGGATTTATTTTTTGTTCGAGCGACTATCTCCCCCGTCCGCTCGATCGTGTTCGATGACAGTTTTCGTTTGGCACGTTGACAAATTAAGGCCAATTTTGATCAGTTTGGGGCAGAATAGGATTTGAGTTGTGTATTCGAGACCATACAGCTAAATGTTTTACGATTAATGTTAAATTTCTCTTACAGCTACATTAATTATAAAATGTTGTATTTTCATAGATTTTTTTTTGATTTCTTGATGGATTCTGCCAGATCAGGCAGAGATTTATTTAGTTATACCTCGAGCCCTTTTTAAGTTTCCTTTTGCATGTAATAATATGGATTGGAAGGTTTCACATGTTTTATGACATCTTGAGAAAATGGAAGTCATAGAGGTGATACAGGCTGGTTTCGCAGACAGGCAAGAACATGACGGGTAATTTGGGGCTATACCTGGTGCGCCTTGGAAGATAGGGAGTACGACCGAATGAAATTAGTTGAAGACAATCTCGTCTTATCTTCAGCGATTACAGATTAAGAATTTGGAGCCGGATATTGTAAGGTGAGTGAGTAGTAGTAGCAGTAGTGAGACACAAACGAGACTCAGCTAATACCGGAGAACAATCATTTCATCTTTGTAAGTTAAACAGTCCAGACCAGAGGGACAGGGTTCTGGGCTATGGAAGCAATATACGAGAGGAAAAATGCTTTCTTAGGCACATTCTATCGTTAATGTCATAAGTGAGTCTTTTGTCTATCGTAAATGTCAGACACCCAAAACTTTTAATGATCTGGTGATCATTTTCCGGCCAATTATCAAGTGATCAATGAGAGATATGCACCATGTTGCGGTTTTTATCAGCATCTGTGTTTTTTGTTGGTCCTGGTACCTCATAAACTCTTGGAATCATTCACCAAATTACGAAAAACTGTAGCGACTAACCCTTCTGTTAGTTCACCGAATATCTAGACCATCAAGAACCTCCACTGCAGACTGGTGCGTGTGTTACTCGATGTTGGGGATTAGGTAATCTGGAATCCCTGCATTGGTTGCTGGATCCAAGTACTTGAACTGATCTTACGTATAATCATATTGCCATCAACTCGATTACAAAACGCGTTGTTTTTTTCCTAAGGACCACTTTCTTGTTGTCAGGATCTGTCTGAGGACAAAGCTTATTCCAAATTTCTTTCTTAACATTTTGTTTCTCACTAAGTGTCATCTGAAACATAATGCGATCTATTGTCGAAAATCTAATGTTTGAAAAAAATTTATTTATTTTTTAGGGTGGTCCGGTGGCCGAGGCGACACCGGCCGGACCGAAGTTCAAATCCCAGCTACGGGTAAAATTAAGTCACAGAAAGTCAAAAATGGTAGGCCGAGTCCTTTCAAGGTTGTTAGTAGTACCATGAAAGGAGAAGAAGAAGAAGAAAAAAATTTACGTTAGAACTTGACATGACAAGTTTATAGCTCTCGGGACTTAAAAATTTTTTGACCTAAATTTTGTATCTTCTCATCGAAATGAAAGTAAACTTTTTGAACTTACGCTTCGTTAACTCTCAGCTCTTCTTTCCATCGAAATGAAGCGTAAAATTTTTGAGCTTATGCTTCGTTTAATGTCAGCTTTAGAATCTAAATAATTTAAGCTTCAATAAAGCTTGATAATGATATCAGCCAAATATGCTGATTTCATCTGCTGCTTCAAGCGTTTTGTGATATTTTCTTTTTAATTTGTTAACGCTTTTAACTTTAACCTTCAACTGGTAATTCTTCAGAGCCTTTTGTTACTTACACATATATAGTCCCATATTTTCAGTGGGCATTTTTTTTTTGCTGCGGGTTTAGTACTTCGCACTAAATAATTGCCTAAATAAACTAATTAAACAAGTTACTGATGTGCCAACGCGGACAACTATACTGAAAATTATTACAAATTTTGACCAGCAAAACACTTTTTCCCCATTGTAACCGGTTGCACACGAAAAAAGTCCCGTTTCGCGCACAGATTAATAAAGCCGTTTCTTCCAGTGAGCATGATTATCGTCTGTTGGCCACAACACCAACCAATGCTGCTAGAAGGAAGCGTTGCAGTGTTCAAGCTCAAAAACATGCAGCAGAAAAAGGGGGATCCCACAGGGGGTGGGGAACGATCACAAAACCACAGGATGCGTCACTGAATTATCTGCGCATTCGAGACCACGCTCTTTGGGGTTTTGCTTCGTCGCATTATTTATTGATGAAAATATGGTATAAAGTACAAACTTTACAAGAGCTCGGTAAATTAAGCGTGAAGCGAAAAGCAGCGGTGGAGTTACGGGGGGGGGGGGGGGGGGGAGGAAAGGAAGGAGGGGGGAACGTAGCAAGCAAATCCTTCCTTCGGTATTTTATTCCTACGGTTCCTGACCGACGGGCCAAAATCCAGTGCGATCTTCCTCGCTTACACCCGGCCGTAGTGTGAGTGAGCGAGCGAGACTAGAGCAAGCGACGAACCGGTTCGGAAATATTTAAAAGAAATACAAAAAAAACGTTGGCAGTGTTGGTGGTGGGAGGTGGGAGGGAAGATCAACGCCGTTAGTTTGATCAGCTTCCGCAACTTGATCTCCGTCCGGGCATATGGCGGCATATCGTTTGGCTGTCCGGTCGCCGCCAAATTGGTTGCGGTTAGCAGTGTTGTGATTACGATGTGCTGCCTTCGATTGGGTCAATTAAGTTGTCTATGGCAGTAAACTGGTACGTTTGGTTGTTGTTGTTGTTGTTGGGGTTTTTGTGTGTGTGTGTGTGCGCGTGCGTGTGTCCATTCTCACTTCTGCCCGATTTGCGTACCATTGCATCCCTGCCAACGGCACCGGTAGAGGTTACTTAATGAAGCTTATGAGCTGTTTTATTTCGCCTTTCACTGTCACTGTCTTGTTTCCGCGCGCGCGCGCCTTAGCCTCCATACATGGCAAGTGCGAAACGTGATTTGGAGGATCTTATCTCCCGCACTGTCGCTGGTTTGCCAGCAGCTTCAAAGAGGTAAATTCTATCTGCATGCCAAGACGGGAGCTCACTCGGGGAAGGAAAAAAGCACATCCATATATCAAAATTATACGCCGCCAAACAACTTGACTCAAAGCCCATCTTCTATTAGGCACTACCGTTTCCTCTACCGCATCCGAAGGAATGTGTGCGCCGATTCGTTTCGCTGCAGCAGCCGTGCGTGATGTGCGGCTTGTTGAGAGGTTCACCCTTCGGGATGGAAGTGCACGGTGGACGGTGACTCATTAGTGCAAGCTGCAATCCGAAGAGCATACCGATATTTACCACGATCATTCAGACTCTCAACAGATTCGGATTATAATTTTGAATAAGACATGAGCGGTCGGAACGGCAGTCACTTTGTGCGGCGTCCGAAAGAATGATACCGCGGTGAGTTGTGGTGCTACCAGCAAAAGACATGCTATAAAACACGCTTTATGACAACTGATGGTTTTGTTAAATTATGTTCTTTTTTGTGCATAAATTAAGCCACTGCTCGCACAAAACCATAAACTGAGCGCGTTGGTGCGATGTCTCTTCTTAGTTTGATTAATTCAATAACCGTTGTCCGCAGAGGTTTGTGTTGGAATCGTTTCCTTTTTGTATTTTTAATTTTATCAGTGTTTAAACAGGTAGTTCTTTCTATCAAACTGATATTTTACAACTTTTAGTGTAATAGATTTTCTAGAAAGTTATTTGATATTAAGTTAATCATGGAAAATTATATTTAAAAGAACCATTCTTTTCCTGCGCTTGGCTGGCTTGGCGCTTGACGTGGATTGTCTTGACTGGACTTGTCGAAAAAAAAAAAACATTTTTCTCTGGGAATGCGTGGTTCAGAAACTCGGTGTTCGAATTGTGATGTGCGCTCCATAACCTCATAATGGAACTTTTTGAATATCTTCGAAACAAATTTAAACTACTATTATTGGAAACGTACATCTGATTTCGATTATCATATGTTCTGATGTACTTTGTATATTAACATTTATGTAAAGGCAAAATATGAAAAGGATATCAATTGATGAGGTTGAGGAACTCCAACTGAACAGTTGCTCGTACTATGATTTTTATTCCTGATGTGGATATGATGCGATAATGAGGCTTTATTGCTAAAGTTCGACCAATCAGTCAGAATGTTCGTCTAAAAGGTGCACAGTTTGAAGGATATGATAGATAATGGTATACAAAAATTGCTGGATGGCTGAGACGAAGTTTTCCTTCTAACAATAGCTCAAAATTAATCGTCCATCGAAGTGACTTCTCTCAGACTTTTGGCGTAGTTATTGAAATGATGCAATTCTTGGACAAACAAAATTAGGAAATGTGTAGTAAATTATTTTGTTGAGACGGTGTAGCAACTGACTGACTCCGTAAGAGCTGACATTGTTTTTACCTGTAACACCGTAAGAGTCTTTGGGACAATTTTTGCAATCAATTTATTACGTTGGGGTCATCAATTTTAGGACGCTAACTCGTAGAACATTTAAAGTCCCAGTGCTCACATACGCCTCTGAGACACGGATTCTGTCCAAAACAGACGATCCACTCTTAGCCGCGTTCGAGAAGAAGATGCTCAGAAGGATTGTTGGCCCCGTATGTGTGGAAGGACAATGGAGGAGCCGCTACAATGACGAGCTACAATGAACAGCTCGCAAGCTGTTCGATGATCTCACTATCGTGCTGCGAATTACAATCGCCAGGCTCCGGTGGGCAGGTCCCGTCATAAGAATGACACCGGACGACCCAGCACGTAAAAACATTTTAGGCCGTCCACACGGACAGAGGAGGCGTGGTAGGCCCAAATTGAGATGGAATGATGGCGTTGATCCGTCAGAACGGCCGGAATAACGGATTGGCAGACGACGGCGCTAAACCGTGAGCGGTATCGAGGATTGTTGCAGTAGGCCAAGACGGTGAAGCGGTTGTAGCGCCTGATAAGTAAGTAAGTAACTCGTAGACAGTTACTTTTATTGAGGTTTTTAGGACTTATCTTTTACTGTGCGTCTTGGCTCGGTTTTGAGAAAAAAAATATTTAAAACATTTTCCCAAACATCCATCAGTCGAGTCGATGATCAGCTGATTTTCAGCCGAACACAGTAAGCTGAATTTGCACAGCAAAACGAAATGATTCCTGATCTTAATTTCTAAAATCAATAACATGAGCTCCCGCCATCAGTCTTTTGAATTAAACATGCTCTAGCCCAAATCTCTCCAGCCGACGAACCTGCTCAGCTTTTAAGCTCTAGTATCGGAAATTAAACATGCAATGTTTTCCGAAAACAAATCGAAGTCGTATCGTTTCGAATATTTAAATACTATTAAATAAATTACCAACCCAGCGAATGGGTTCCATACTGCTGCTCTAGTTGTAGAGTGGCTTTCCATCGTTGGTTTAGTTTTCTGAAGGTGAAATAAGCTACCACATCGCCGCATTCGAACAGCAATAGCAACGGAGTTTTGTTGCAAAAACCTTTCAAAGTCTCCACCTTATCGGTATGTATTATCTAAATTAGTAAAACCTCCAGTCACAACAAACCGCCACAGTGGGGCGACAAAAAACAGCCCGTCAGGAGTCGTCCACTCGTGGGGATCGGTCCATGCACCGGTAAGGCAAGTGTGTGTGTGTGTGTGTGTGTGAGCAACGAAAAGCCTCGCACCCGGGAAACGTGCAGAGCGAAACTAATCCGGAAATTTATAGCTGTCAATTCTGTTTACCCCAAAATGCGCCGGAGCAACAACTGCCCAAAGGAGCAGTGAGCAGTGCGGTTTGTGTGGTTATGATTTTGTTTACGGCCGCGGTAAGGGAAAGAATGTGTTGTTTTGATGTTGGTGTTTTGAGTGATTTTGGAAACGGCTTCATGGCTCCATTTAAATTTGCGCCCATGTTTCTTAAACACCTTGACACGGGAGAAGGAACGAGAGCGCGCAGAGCAGTAAGATCACACAAAAGGATCTTCATTAGTAATGGTTCACAAACTAGAGGTTAGAGGATTGGAATTAAAAATGCGTGAACATTTCAATCCGTACTTCGCTGCGGTACCCTTTTCTGCTATCTCAATCCGATTCCGAGGTCTAGACTGCTACAGAAAAAGGGGGGGTAGATGTTAATGTTAATTCCTTCACCTACATTCACACGCGCCCGGTTTCCTCTCGGTTCCTTCGCAACCATCGCTATGAATCTTAACATTCTGACACGTTTAATGAAATATTTATAAATGTTTAGATTTATTGATTTGATTTATTAATTACATGCGAAGGTAACGCCGTGCTGGTTTTCGTGGTTTCGACTATGGTTCAGCTTGTCCGACCGGGCTCAGCAAAACGATCGAATCGATTCAACAAAAGGAGGTGCTGTTTTGGGGGCATATTCTACGGGCTTGCCGCTCACAAAGTCCACCGGTATTGGTGCCGTTCGAGCGAGGGATATAATTTACCTGCGTATTGAAAATTTACTACGCGAAGCAAATTAGAGTGAGATAAAAATCGGGTCTACTAATGATCCGCATCCGCCCGGCACGGCGATTCCGAACGATCGGCATGAGGGTTGGCTTTTGGACCCCTGAGGTGACTGCGACCGTGCGTCCCCAATTTCGGGACCCATCCGTCCCATTCCCAGGTGTCACTGGGTGGAAGCGAAACGGCCGAGTGAGTCGAGCACACGATGGGTTTTTAGCGTCGATAATTGCTGCCCGGCTGCGCGCCTAGGCTGATTTATAGTTATCAGATTTCTGAAGTTCAGAAGGTGAGACAGAGGATAGAGGACCCTGTGTATAACGGCCAATGCACACACACACACACACCGGTTCGGGAATGTGTTGAGAAATGTTTTGATTCGACTTAAATGGTCAAACATTTGGTCGGGCAGCATCGGTCGGCTTCTACCCGATTACGATCTAAATCGTTGCGCTGGCTGACAGCGAAATGGTCCGATTAGGGACCGAGGCTCGCGGAAAGCCCCATTTACGAACGCCCAGGGCTGTCCCTGTCATCGTGTTGGCCCGCCATCCCGCCAAGGAGGAGGACAGTGATCGGTTTGGGGTGAGATTTATATTTAAATAATTTATGTCTTTATTACAAACTATCGCTTTTCCGTCTTGGGCATTCGAAAACAGTGCGGTTGTGTATGGATACCCAGATACCGGGGTTTATGAGAGGAAGATATCATCTTTATATGGCGGCTGAGCTGCAGGGATCGTCAAATCAGGTTCACGTTAACAGCACCATCAGCAGCAGCAGCAGCAGCAGCAAAAGAACAGCAGGCAGCAAGCAGATTAAACGTGCGAAATACAACCCAATTAGTCATCCCGAGTAGGAAACATCACCGGACAGTAGCTTCTTCCCGTCGACGTTGTATTATGGCTGTTGGACGTTGGGATTGTGCAAACGTGGAACGAATATATTTGCATGTTTTCGGGCAGCAATCTGAAAAATCATCTATTGAACATGGGCAGCGATTAGGTACAATATTCAAAAATAAAAGACCATTTGTATCAGTTTAGCTGTATGTAGAGCAGATTTTTCAAACTAAACACTACATTCTGATCTGTCTAATTGATGAAAGAATTGATGAAGTCTTGCACATTGCTGTTTGCTTCCAGCCAATGAAAATTACAGCTCTGTTGTGTTCTTTTAAGGAAATGATCAGAAGCGTCGATCAGGTGAGGGTTATATTGGCACTGCCTCATCATGCCACAGGTTGTTTGGCTATACAGCAACCAGCAACGCTGTTTATGGAAGAATTTCAAGCATTAATTTGAACCTTAAGATATCCTTAGTTTCATAAAAACGGGGTCATACAATTTTACTCGTCTGCTAGAATACTTATCAGGCGTTTCAACCACTCAACGGTTTTAGTCTGCTGCAGAAATCTTCGAATTCGAATTCTCACTGCCTAGCGTCATCTTCTGATAATCTTTCTCTCACACCTCCTCTGTCAATGAGATCGGCCTAATAAAAATTTTAGGGTAGTTTGGGGCCATTTTCATGACAAGGTCAGCCCACCATTACTAGTCGAGACTTATTTGCTTATGAATAGTAAGGTCCTTGCACGACATTTTCTTCTCAAACGTGACTTATAGGAACTGGTCAGCCGTTGGTTAGAGACATATGTGAGTACTGGGACTATGGGTGTTCAATGCAGTACTAGCTTCGTTCGTCACGACAGTTTAGACAGGACAGGACAAGTTTACAAGGAATAGTTTATTTTTTTACCTTAAAATGTTCTTTTTTTAATTTCTCCAACCAGCTCGTTAATCAGTGCATCATTCGACCATTTTGGCATAAAAAGGAAGTCAAATTATAATTAAAGCACGAACCTGTAGGGCAGACGATTAAAACGATGAACGAAACCGCATGAAAACATCTTTGGTATTTGTCAAATCAATACATTACAGCAACTTATGTTGCTGGCCACATCATACGGTTAACTGGTTGCCGTAAAATGGAAATGCCTCTCTCTTGTTCTTGATGTGGTTTACTAGACTTTATGATACCACGTAGTTGATATAGTCAGTGCTCATGACTGAGGAAAGGTCCAGATGGGATTTAAATCCCAGTCTTATGAAGAGCGTTACCGTTGTCACCTCTACCATTAAAGGTCAAAGAATTAAGTTTATAAACCATTTCTCTTGAAATCAATTGTTCCTACCGCCACAAAAGAATAAAATATGAAAAAGCACATTTTTTGTCATTTATTGGCTAACGATATATTGTGCACCGTGAGAAACAAACGAAACATTGCTTAGAAGCATTTTACTACTGCTTCACCAGCTTTCCCTACTCAGCTTCTTCGCATTTGCATATATTTATCTGTTTTGTTTGCAACCCCAACCAATTTTCCTCAGCCCAAACGGATAGGACGGACCGCATTTATCTCTCCATTCTGAAGCGTCTCCTAATTGAGAAATTATGAATTCTCCATCTCCATTTTAGCTTCCACCACGCTTTGAGCTGCTCGTTTCCTCCTTCTTACGGACGTATAATAATGTTATTAATAAACAGTACACTTTATGCAGCAGTCGCTCGGTTTCTGTATGCACCTATTTAGTTCCCAGCCCCATACCATCATCCCCGAACACCGACACCCGCGTATGGCAGCTTACTTTTTGACTGATAAGAAAGCAAACCCACTCATCCCGGTTGGTGTGGCGCGATGAATGCGTTCATTTTAGTGTTTTGAAAGTTTGTTAGCTCGAATCGGAGACGAGGGACACGGTAACGAACGGCGTAAAGTAGCGACGACCGAAGCGACCAGTAAAATTAGCTGATGCAAGCAAAGATTGAATTAAATTAGCGATAAGATCTAATTTACGCTAACTGAGCCGGGTGCCCGGAGGAAAACGGAAACCGGTAGTAAAAGTGGAGCTTCTTTGATCGAGTGGATGCTTCTGTTTGCATGCTGAATGAATGGATGGAGTTGACTCTCCGAAAAAAAATGGCTGCCGGTAAGCATTAAGCCTCTCGCAAGAGGAATTAAAGTGCTTTCGGAAGGATTAGAAACGGCAAAAAAAAAAAAAACGCGGGCCACCGGGCCCGGGATTGAAGTAAGACGTGGAGTTTTGTATAAATATTATGCTTAATTAGTTGTTTCGGTAAAATGTTTTGGTATAAATAGTCCACCAAAATCTGCATTGAATGCGAAGGGGGAGAACAGCCGCGTAAAGGTGATCCGCAAGAAGCCGGTCAAGAAAAATGATGAATAAATGATGACGTTCCTGGTGGTGGTTTGATAACGGACATTACTCTTGCAGCCATCGGGTGTGACGGGTTTGTTTATTGTTTCAAACTGTGGACCAACAAAATGGAGCTTTGGAGAGGATTCATCTTTCTTTCTTTTTGTTGCTGTTTTTTCCCCCGTTGACCACTTTTAATTATGCTTCCATCCATTAGAGAACGGTTGAAGATATTTTCATTTTGTCAGGCGCTGGCCGTTACGATCGCTGGGAGGAAAACTTGCCATGTCTCGTAAATCAAACCGCTGTCCGCGGGTAGAAAGACGCCTTAGGCTGCAGTGCGCCATCTTCTATTGCATCGTCTTCTGTTGTACCGGTGGAAGGTAAAGTGAAATGACGGATGCATATTTAATGCGAAAGCTGTTGTCTAAAAATTGGAAGCAAAAACTTCATCGTAAGCACTCTCTGACAGTTGGTGGTGGAGTTAGTTGGAACTGAAAGCAGGAAAACGGGAAAGAAAATCATGACCTGTTCACTCCGCAACACAAAACCAAGGAGCTACCAAATTTTTGTAATGTTCTAGCTTGACAACTTTATTTCGCTCATCTTACCTGGGGACTGGGTATACACCGAGGGAAGCAAGAATAGCACCAACGTGTTTTTTGACAAAATTTTCATAATGAACTTACCAATTCTTTTATTTGCAGTTTTTAATTTTATTCCAATTTAATTTAAACTTTCTACATAATTTTCAAACATAACGTCGAATGTTTTCGGTCATACAATTTTCAAGTCTATGTTGCTGATATAACTATGTTTTAGGTTAAACAGCTCGATCGGTCCTCAGTGTCCATAATAAAGATGTGACTGTCAAATTGTTTGCTAGCTTAATAAGTGCAAGTGCTAGTGAAAATAAGTCAGTTTAAATCTATGAATCGCGCTGCTAAACGTTGTCTGAGCCTTTACAAAACTTATCATAAGTGAGAAAGACTATTCTAACATTTTGATATCCTAAAATTTTAGTCTTGCCAATGGAAGCTTTCCATGAAATTAAAAAAGTTCCCCAAATTATCAGTTCGCCAGCACCGATGTTTCAGCTCATGTCCGAAATAGGTCCAAAACGTAGATCTGTGAAAACAAGTGCTACCAATTATCGAAAAAATCCATGTTGAACATCGTTTCATCCTTAAAAAACCACATCTTTACATATATTATGGAGATACTGAACCAATTCGAATTATTGAGCTCTGTCTAGCTGGAATGACCGAGACTCTGAGGCCTCCTCCAAGTGTTCATTGCTTGACAAAATATGCTGCAGATGTATTGTGGTCACTTGCAATTGCAGTCTTTCAATTATTAAGAACGTGGCTCTCTCTTCTGGTTCATTAACTTTCTACACATATCTTCTTTTTATCTGAGAGGTTACACCTCGGTGCGATCAGGAAATCCAGCTTCCTGGGCCTTTCCAAGTTATTCCGCTGGTATGTGAGTGCAACACACAGCTCAACTATCTCTAAACTTATGGCAATATGTCTCGTTCCCACAAACATCCCTTCGTTTGCATAGTGGTGTTTCTTTTATTCTACTCAGTGTATCACAGTAGCCATGTAATGAGCGAAGTTGATCTCCATTTTGTGTCCGTAAAACCCACGCATTTTGCCACCTGAAGTTGGCCTCCTAGCCACTGCGGTTGCAATTTAAGTTCGAAAGAACTCTCCACCATGTTTTTTTTCTACTGCTATGTGCATGTTTTAAGCTAAACAAAAATGCAAAGAAACACACACACATACGAAGAGAAATGAAATAGAACGCTATAAACATGTCAGAAGAATATAACGTGCCGAGATGCCGTTCACCGTGGTAATTCTACTGCTGGGAGTTAAGAAATTAACGGAGTTTTTTATTATGAATTCTTCTCTGCCTCAAACGTGAAGTAATACAGTAACAGCACCGAGTTCGACAAGTGTGAAGGTACGGGAGCGACTGAGCGGTGTACAGAATTTATGGGACTGCAATTTGCCACCGTGTGCCAACTTGGAACGAAACAAGTCCACCAAGGAAGAGTTGGTGACGGGTTGGCGTACCGGGTAGTTAATTAAAAATGCAACTGCCTTCCAACTAACTGCATAACTGCTGCTCACACTCAGAGCTCCCCCCCCCCCCCCAGCCCCGTTGGCGACAAGATACAATATGCAGTTGTTGTTGTGGTTGTGCGAACAACGGAGGGGGGGGATCTCGGTGCGAACTGGGTGTCGATCGCGTGATCGCGTGCCGTGCACCGTTTGATGTAAAACAAGCAAAAACTGAAAGCGACGAACCGTTCGTCACTTTCGTAGCTTCCGTTTTTTCCGCTGCTTTGCGTGTTTCGGTGCGTCGTGTTTTGGGCCGATCCACCCGGTGTGCCATTTTCTTTTCGCCGGCCTGGCTAAGCCACGTACTAAGTCTGAGGGGCATTTTAATTCCTTTTACGGGAGGGAGGAATCGTTCCGTTGAGGCGGATGGCGCCTAAGGAGTGATGGCTGGGCTTGGGAGACCACACAGTGCACCCGGTGCACCGGGTCCGCAGCCGAAAGGGGCAATTAGACTCGGCTAATGCTTTTACGAGCTGCATCCTTAGACCGGGTCCATCCATTCCAGGGTGAGGTCTCTGGCAAAGCGCGGGCCTTCTTGTTTCTCGTAAATTAAAACATCACCAAACAACATCATCACGCTTTCGGACGCTTTCGGACGAAAATGGGTCGAAGCGTGTCCTCTCGTTAGCTCGGTCGGCGGGTTGGCCAGGCTCGATTGGATTAGAGGTTTTCCGTTTCTTCCATGCTTCTTTTCCCCCGTTTGCTGTGGGTCGCTTCATTCGGAACGTCTTCGTCAGTGGTCGCTGTCGGCTTCGTTCCTTTTTATGGATGCCGACTCGATGGCCGTGTCGATTGGCCGTCAAGCACGGTCCTTGCTGACGCAAACGAACACTTGAAGTAATAGATTAATTTATGTCCTTGTTTCGCTTTTTTCCCCCTAGCTGTCTGCTGCCGCGTGTGTGTCCTGTGGTCCTGTTTGTCGCTTCTAGGTTTTTGTTTTATCTTACGCTAGAGTATCCTTTTTTGTTTCGTTACGGAGTGTCCTTTACGATTGGCTTTCTTCCTTCCGTTATGTCGTCGGCCTTTACTTTGTTTCTAGCTGCTCGATCAAGCCACTCATCATTAAGAAGCGCAGCAACGACAAGAAAAAAACACCCACGGAGAAGAAAAGCAGGGCGTTACTAATCGAGTGCGCATGCCGTTGTCACATCGAGAACAGAGGAAAGGGTATCAATTTCTCCCGAGAAAGAATGTTCGATCGGTCGGCTTTCCTTTTTTGCTCCTCATCCTCGAAACTCGATAGCCACTTATGCACACGCTCGTTTTCTTCCGTGATCGTGACGATTTTCTTCATGTGTGGTTGCTACCCATGCACACGGAAGGATTTTAGCATATGGTACGCAACGACCGTGCCAAGGATAGTAATCGGGGTATGGAGGTACGTTTTTTTTTATTGTTTCCATTAGCCACGGGCCATCGTTACTGCTTGACTGCAGCGATGACGATGGACGCATTACGAGCGTTGTTTTTGGCTGTTGCAGATAAGAAGCAGCCGACCGGCCACAAAATCGAACCGAACATGCCGGCGACGCTTTTGTTTTGGCGTATTAATTTATGCTCGCGTTTATCAATGCACCGTCACTAATAGGTACAACGAGCGGCAAAGATAAGGTACACATTGCGCCACATTGTTGAGAAAGCAGCTGCCGTTCTGGGCTGCAACACCCGGGGATTAGGTTGCAGATGTGTGGAAAGGTTATTTTACTCTCTAATGGCAGTTTGCCATCATGCTGGCGGGAGCACATACTAAATGTGGCTAATGGATGACAATTACTTGACGTTTGGAAAGAACCGTTGTTCATTTTGACGATCTTGTTCAACAAATTTATAATGATTTTTTATTACTTTATTAGTATGGAAAAAAGTGCTCACAGTATTGCAACTACTTCAATAGAGGATTAGTTGGCAATAATTTATATGTAATTATGTTTTATTCAGTAAGAATGGCCGGGCATTAGTCCATGATATTGGCAGGAACGGGTTTAAATACCATTCAGAATTTGTAAACTAAAGTCACAGGAAGTCAAAAATAACAGGCCGAGACCTCTCGAGATTGTTGATTAGTTGTGGTGCTATTATTAACTATAAGATACCTTAGCAAACTGAAGTCCAGAACTGAGAGGAAAACTGTGATCACAAGCTCACCAAATCGTTGACCAAGCTATGTATTGGTATCCTGATAGTGGTGCTTGTCTAGGTCCACCAAAGAACCTAGTGGTGGATTAAGTACATTCAAGGATTTAGATGGATTGATTTTTTTAGCCTCTCGTTGCTAGAGATGTGATCGGTAAAACTGCTGGCCCCTTATATGAGACCGCTGGTACAAGGTTGCTACTTCTCTGATCGACAAGGTTCCTCAGACCGACGAGGCGTGTAACGGCTACCTACTCCCCCCATAGTTATATTTATTAAGATTAATTCCGTATAGCATACATAAGTCTATAAACTCCTTACATAGCTGATATTCAGGCAGTTAATACAAGAATAAAAACGTTGTCAGTATAACAAACTAGTATGAGATAACTACCTTCATTGGGCATCTGTTTTTTTAAATTCTAATATTCCTCTTATATCTTATCTTATTCATCTTATATTGTGTTATTTGATCAAGAAATCGATACGTTTAAATGCAAATAAAACTCTTTACTTTTTTATAGTACCAGTCAATATTATTTTTCATTAAATCAGTTGGAAACCACACATTCGATAAATGACTTTTTTTGAATTTATATCGTAATTTGCCTCATATTATT